>NW_027212752.1:552500-562500 GCF_042242935.1 Bactrocera oleae | reverse complement strand
CCTTTTACGACAGGCATGCCTTGCCGCGGGCATATTCTTTCCCCAAACCCGCAGGGGAAAGTAGATAGGGACAACGTCCGGTGTGTTTAACGTGAGTACCTGCCGTCGACGGCCTTATCTCACGGCGCTCAAAAGCACAGCGTATCAATACAATGCGTTGATCAGCGCCCCGAAAATGCTAGGCATTTTTCAGTACCGAATGGTAGTGTGGGATGGACACACTACACACCTTGGTAAGGTTCGAGGCCTATCTAAAACCTCTGCCGTACTTTGGGTCCGGCACCCGGTTGCAATGCAACTCCACATTGAACTGACAAAACGTCAGCTCTTCCCGCATTTGGGTATAAACCACAACCACCACGATACTCCCCGAAGGGCCAGTCCGCACGAGCAGGTTGGAGCGAACTCCAAGGGCCCCTGCTCCCCGTGGTACCAGAATTAAGTCTCCGGTCAGACCTCGTAGCCGAAACTACTACCAGTTGAGCATCCATACTGCTCTGGACTGGTAACCAGGGGCTAGACCCCATTCACTCCACACAATCACTCATCTTACACACTAAAAGCTAACCCTAACCTTCAGTTAAACGCCTTCGCCGCTTAAATAACTCACGCGCAAACATTCCTAACTGTTCAGTATACTCATTGCTAGAAACTACATTACCTACACATAAACGTCCGTCTGTCCAACTAATCCCCACACCCCCAATATTCCTAATGTCTGAATACATCGGGCATTCTGCAATAACATGCACCCAATCCTCCATACGTGCCCCACACAAACACCCCGAACTATCAGAAAGGTGCCTCCGATACAAAAATGCATTCATAGGCCCATGCCCCGTTAACAAAAATCCCAGACTCAAACAAAATCTGAAGTCTGGGTTACCCTCAACAAACGTTACATCCCGGATGTATTCATATGTCACCCGACCCTTAGGGCTATTTTCCCAACGGTCCTGCCACCTACGCCTAACCTTTAAATCCAGGAGTCTCTTGCTCTCTAGATAACCCACCCTCTCAACATCAATACCATCTGTCCAATCTGTCCGCACCATAGAAACACTCAAGCCCCTTCTTAATCTGAATGTAACAGCACGCTGTATAACAATCAGATCAAGAGGGGGTGCACCCAACAACACTTGCATTGCATCCGTCGAAACAGTACGACAAACAGGCAAACATGCAAGCATCATGCAACGTTGCACCGAGAGGAGTTTTCGGCGACCAGAGACCGTCATCGCTGATTCCCACCATACAGCAGCCCCATAAGTGGCACAAGCCACAAACAAGCCACGATATATGGTGCGAACAGCACGGCGTCCAAGGCCCCAATCACTCCTCAAAATGCGTCGCACTTTGCCAACAATTGCCTGCAGCCGCTCACCCACACGCACCAAATGTGGGGTGAAACACATTCTTTCTCCTATAGTCAACCCCAGGTATTTAACTTCCTTCACATACCTGATGTTGACCCCATTCACCTTGACAATCGGTGGACGAACCGGCGACAATCTGCCCTTAAGCAGCACTGTAACCGTTTTGTCCACCGATATGTCAACCCCCACATCTAAACCCCAGCTATTTACAATTTCTAAAAATTGTCCCCCCGACCGTTCTAACTCAGACCGCGATCGACCCTCAACGAGAAGAAGAAGGTCGTCCGCATACGCACAACATTTACAGAGGGGCTCGAGCTGTCCAAGCAGAGAGTCCATCATAAGGTTCCAAATATATGGACCGCAGATGGATCCCTGCGTGCAGCCACGAACCACTCCAATTTCAACACTTCCATTCATACTTACTAGAGAAGCTTTTCTCTCCGAAAAGTAACTCCGCCAAAGAGTAATTTCCGGACAGCCAAGCTCCTCCAGCCGCTGCAAAACTCTATCCCACCTTAAATAATCAAACGCTCCCTTGAAGTCAACAAATATGCCAAGGACATATTTGTTGACATTCTCCTTAACAACACTCTGAACATAAAACCAAGCATCTTCTGTACTGCGTCCTTCCCTGAACCCATACTGCCTATCCCACCATATACCCCGCGTTAGCTCCTGAAGCCGTTCCACCATAACTCTTTCCAATACTTTTCCAAGTACTGGAAGAAGACTGATGCCCCGATAAGAGCGAGGATCACTCCTGATCTTATCAGGATACTTCAGGAGAGGTACAACCCTAGCAATTTTCCACTCGCGTGGAAAATAACCCTCCCACACGCACTTATCATAAATGGCCTCCAAGTATTCCGGAATGAACTTCCACAAGCTTTTACACATCTCTCCGTTCAAACCATTAAAACCTGGGGACCGTTTAGACTTGACCAGGCCAAAGGCATACCCCAACTCCCCATCATCTAATGGAGGGACAGGTACCTCCTGTGCTTGGGGTACCTGAACCTCCGCCCTGGGAAAGAACGCACCTAATAGAACCCCCGCACACTCTCTCCACGTAGATAACACAGTGTCACCTACGCAAAGAGAGGTGATATCATCTCTCTTACGACCCCTGCAGATCTTATAGATCTGACCCCAGGGGTCATCCCTATTTTCACTAACAAAATTTCTCCATTCATATTCTTTAACCCTAACTAACATATCTTTATATTCCCTAATTTCACAACAAAAATCATACCTAACCTGAGCTAACCTGTCTGAATTGGACCGTCGAGCGCGTTGAAACTTTCGCCTCAATCGCCTGACAGTCCTCCTCTTCAAGGTTAACTCACGCGTCCACCATTTTATTTTCCTAAGCTTAAAACTTTCACACTTCTTAAGTTCCCTATCATTAACAACCCACAATATCTCATAAAGACGAGCAATCTGCTCATCAACCCCCAAGCCCTCAAACTCACTAAGCGGTATTTCCAATACCGCTTCCCTAACACACCGTCCATATTGGTTCAAGTCAATACCAGAGGTACGCCATCGCCGCAACGGACTTACGAACTGTAAAGGGGGGGACTGAGAAGAAACCATAATTTGAATCAAATTATGATCACTCAATCCCCACCCTCCCTTAATTTCCCACCCAACACGAAACACTCTATTTGCTGCCTCGTTCATCAAAGTCACGTCAATGTCACTGACACCCCTAGGCCCATCAAAAGTATACCACTCGCTCGGCTCGTTTAGAATGTGAAGGTTTTTACCCACCACCCATTCACTTAATACCACTCCACGACTGTGGCTTTGATATCCAGACGAATGCCGGGATACCTTACTAAACCACATCGAAGACGTAGCATTCGCGTCCAAGCCAAGTATAAGAGGACTACCACTCGCAAGTAGTAGTACCTTATCCATATAACTCAGATAAGGCTCTAAGGGCTCACCAAATTTACAATAGATACTAGCAAAAAGTATTCTACCAAACCCCCCCTCTACAGAAACACATACACCCAGTTGTGAGGAATCCACAACTACACAATCATAGTTGGGATCACTCACAACAATTGCAGCATTAGCCCTAACGTCCAAAAAGACCCTGAAACCACCCGGAAAACTTCGAACCACACCATTGGTGGCGTAGGGCTCCTGGAGTAAGGCAATGCCGCACCCCCCCTCAGTCATATACCCCCCCAACTCGCACATTACGGCATACGACCCCTGACAGTTTAACTGAATAATCCCCCCCATCAGTGTCTGGCGAGGGCGCGCTCAACAATCCCACAATATATCGGGCAGACAGCCGACATAATAAAATGCCCAGCTGGCCTACCCTTGAATGCACAGTTACGGCAATGGATTGCATTGACGCAACTGGCAGCTCTATGGCCTTCCTGACCGCACCTCCGGCAGACATCTGATTTGGCCCTACACTCAGCGACCCTATGACCAAAACCCATACACCGGAAGCAGCCAGCAATGGGGTTATCCGGTCGCACCCGGAAGGAGAACCACTTGATGTAGCACCTACCTGCCTCCAAGAGGGCGGACATCATTTTGTCCGTACCCTCAAGAACAACATTAGGAGCCACCTTCCAGGGACGACTGACCATCCTTACTTCCGACTTCTGGGACGCCGAGCTAAATTCTGGAAGGTTCAACCGGAGAAGTTCTTCCATGAATTCCTCATGGGGGATCTCCGTGTAAACCCCCTGAACCACAACCCGAGGACCCAACTTCCGGTTGACACTCACGTCTAACCCCACCTCCCCAAACTTTGCGTTAGTCGCCACTTTTTCCCTCTCAGAAACAGAAGGTGTGCGGATCACCGCTCCACCACCCTTGATAGGCTTCACCTCATGGATCCTCACACCGAGTGAAGGACCCACCTCCTTAACTACCTTTCTAATTACTTCCTTAGAGGAAGTTGCAGGCCCCTTGCTCCTGACCACAACAGACCAAGTTTCAACAGGCTTCGGCGCCACCGGTGCAATCGCCTCCAGTACAGGTGCTGGGGGCGGAGGCATCGGTGCCGATGGAGCCGGCATTGACCTGCTCGGTGGCGAGGAGTGTCCCCCACAGCCTCCTCTAAGGGCATCAACTTGCCCGCGAAGATGGGCATTCTCGGTAATAACCGTCATTAAGAGTGCTTCGTATTTAGAAGCAAGCTCCATCAGCCCCTTCACGGTTTCCATCTCAAACTTTTTGTCTCCAAAGACCAACCCGCTTAGCTCCCCAGTAATCCTCTTAACAGCACCAACATGGCTTACCGCACTACCACAACCAGCAACAGCGCCCTTGGCTAATTCACGGTTGCCACCCTTACTATCCTTCTTATTCACCATGTTGGAACTAACACCTATTTTCTTTCCACCCTCATTAACACGCCCAACACCTTTTCCAGCCTTAACCTCACCACCTTTATCGACACTCATCTTAGCGTCACCCCCCTTCTTAACTGTGTCAGCAGTATCCCCTGTCTCACACGAACTACTGCTTTCACTGGAGTCAGTGAAGCGCACAAAGCCCCCCGATTTCGCCAAAGGTGGTGACCTCAACCTCACCTTTCTGCGCACCGGTGACCCATCAGTAGATGACACTGCACTATCCTCACCGGAGGACGCCCCTACAACCATTTTTGCAGGCACAGACCCATCGCTCTCAGCAAGGGACTTAACCTTTCTCCTCCGTGGGGGAGGCATCTTCAACCTAGATCCCCTACCAGGCAGGCTGATCCGCCGGTAAAAAACACTGGCGCAGAAGCCCCTGTTCCGGAAAGATCAAACAGTCGCTCACCAGGCACGTGCGATTGAACGCACTGAAGAAGCTAACTCGCGCGTAAACCCGCTCAATAGCAGTTACCACCCAAACAGTCGATTATCGCGTTATCGCAGGGACACAACTCACACCTCCAGCCAAAGGCGTGGAAGAGGTCACTCAATTAACCGCCGGACAGAACAAAGTCCCCGTAACGGTTGCGAATCGACCGATGTGACGTTGTATCAATCGCACCGAGGGCTAAAAGTCAACCACTATGACCTTAATTCACCCTGGAGTCAGCGCCTCCAATACTAGGACAACCACTAACACCCTAGAAGCAAAACTGGCGAAATCCCCTAGAAAACAGCAGCAACTGAAAACCAGACACTCAACACAGCACTCCTGAATAGGCCACCCAAGCCAAAAACACCACCACGGCACAGTCACTGAGACTACGGACGGGCCCGCCTACAAAACCTAATCTACGAATCTAATCCAAAACAAAAAAAAAAAAAAAAAAAAAAAAAAAAATTATTTTTACAACTATCCCACACCCACTTGCACAAACGCAGGCGTTGTAAGCGCCAACTACAAAATTTACAAAAATTTCTCAAAAAACCACTGTACACAAATCTACTTGCAAGCTAAAATAAAATTTTCACTCAAGTACGCGTTGTATTCGTATTCAAAGCCAACTGAGTAATTTTGAAAAAATTCCCCAACAAAACCACTGTGCGCAAATCTACCTGCAAGCTAAAAATAAAATTTTTACTCAAGTAGGCGTTGTAATCATATACAAAGCCTACTACACTATACAAAAAGGCTCTAGTATATAAAGTACCTGAGCACCAAAAAACTACTCGTCAATACACTACTACACCAGTAGGCGTAGCAAATATGTATCGAAGTACCAAAGCCTACTAAGACAAGTTAAAAGGCACAAAGCCCAAAGTGCTTGTACACACAAGCAAACAAACACGAAAAACACTTGTTTTATTTAAAAGCTACTCGATAAATTCACAATTTCTCAAACAAAAACTCGTAAATTCATATATATATACTTACATATATATATGGCAAAGCCCACTACGGCAATTTTGTGTGAGTTTTTGAAAAACCACTTCACACTACCAACACATATGCACGTATACACTCTCACTACACCGACTCTACACTGAAAAATTCACAAATACTCACACGACCGAATTAAAAATTCAAATTATGCGCTAGCACGTCTGCTCGCTATGAATGCCTACGAATGAATCAGTAGATAGGGACAGAGGGAACCTCGTTAATCCATTCATGCGCGTCACTAATTAGATGACGAGGCATTTGGCTACCTTAAGAGAGTCATAGTTACTCCCGCCGTTTACCCGCGCTTACTTGAATTTCTTCACTTTGACATTCAGAGCACTGGGCAGAAATCACATTGTGTCAACACCCGTTAGGGCCATCACAATGCTTTGTTTTAATTAGACAGTCGGATTCCCCAAGTCCGTGCCAGTTCTGAATTGATTGTTAATTGATAATCGTTATAATTTAAAAAGTATCTATACAATAATAAATCCTTTAGAAATTTTAGCAAGAAAGTTCCACAATTGGCTACGTAACTACTATCCGGGGAACAAGAATCGAAATTCTCTATTTACCCAGAACGAGTACATAAACTATGGTATTGCTTCCCAATCAAGCCCGACTATCTCAATCTTCAGAGCCAATCCTTATCCCGAAGTTACGGATCTAATTTGCCGACTTCCCTTACCTACATTATTCTATCGACTAGAGACTCTTCACCTTGGAGACCAGCTGCGGATATTGGTACGGCCTGTTGAGAAGTTTGCGTAACCCCACCATAAATTTTCAAGGTCCGAGGAGAAAATATCGACACAACAGTAAATGTCATGCTCTTCTAGTCCATCTACCATATCTCTCTTCGAAAGACTTCCACGGTAGTACGACTATAAAACAGAAAAGAAAACTCTTCCGATACCTCTCGACGGCTTCTTTATGGTCGTTCCTGTTGCCAGGATGAGCACAAGGCCCATTTTTAATAACAAACGGATACTCAACAGGTTACGGAATTGGAACCGTATTCCCTTTCGGTCAAAATTATTCAAGTGTTTAATTACTATGGAATAAAAATTCATTCATTTCATTTCATTAAAACTTGAAAATTTTCGGCTTTCGCCTTGAACTTAGGACCGACTAACTCGTGATCAACCACTGTTCACACGAAACCCTTCTCCACTTCAGTCCTCCAAGGTCTCATTCGATTATTTGCTACTACCACCAAGATCTGTACCAATAGCGGCTCCATGCAGGCTTACGCCAAACACTTCTAAGCACACCATTGTACCCTCCTACTCACTAAAGTTTCAAAATTTATAATCCAACCGAAATTGTATTATAAATCATGTACTTTAACGGTAATGTATAGGTATACAACTTAAGCGCCATCCATTTTAAGGGCTAGTTGCTTCGGCAGGTGAGTTGTTACACACTCCTTAGCGGATTACGACTTCCATGTCCACCGTCCTGCTGTTTTAAGCAACCAACGCCTTTCATGGTATCTTCATGAGTTGTTAATTTAGGCACCGTAACATTACGTTTGGTTCATCCCACAGCGCCAGTTCTGCTTACCAAAAGTGGCCCACTGGGCACATTATATCATAACCTCAACCTTCATATCAAGAAAGGTGAGGTTCTTACCCATTTAAAGTTTGAGAATAGGTTAAGGTCGTTTCGACCCTAAGGCCTCTAATCATTCGCTTTACCAGATAAGATTATTTTACATAATTTTTAAATGCACCAGCTATCCTGAGGGAAACTTCGGAGGGAACCAGCTACTAGATGGTTCGATTGGTCTTTCGCCCCTATACTCAATTCTGACAATCGATTTGCACGTCAGAACTGTTTCGGTCTTCCATCAGGGTTTCCCCTGACTTCAACCTGATCAAGTATAGTTCACCATCTTTCGGGTCACAGCATATATGCTCAAGGTACGCTCCAGTTAGAGGTATAAATAATAATAAATTATCATTATACATAACTATATGGAACGCCCCGGGATTGAATTAATAATGTAATACATTAAAAATTAATCCCATTATTAATACAGTTAAGTTAATTTCGCCATTAGGTTTAATATAACCCAATGACTTGCACATATGTTAGACTCCTTGGTCCGTGTTTCAAGACGGGTCCCGTAGGTATCCTGAATCTTTCGCATTGTTAATCATATAAATGCATACAATTAATATTAAAATCAATGATAATAATATTATTGTAAAATTCAAAAGAATTTAAGCATTATATATAATAAAATCTATCAACACTTTATCAAATCATCAGTAATTATTCTATGTTAATAAGCTAAAAGCAAATTAATTTGAATAAACTTAAAAACCAATGATCTTTTGATAAATATTTTATTATGTTAATAGATTACAATGTCCTTATATGAAAAAAATGCAGACTATTACTATAATATTTAAAATTAAATACTACAGTTATAATGATGAATTTTTCATAATGGATATTCAGGTTCACGTACTATTTAACTCTCTATTCAGAGTTCTTTTCAACTTTCCCTCACGGTACTTGTTTACTATTGGTCTCATGGTTATATTTAGTTTTAGATGGAGTTTACCACCCACTTAGTGCTGCACTATCAAGCAACACGACTCTTTGGAAATATCTTTCTAGTAATCATTAACGTTATACGGGCCTGGCACCCTCTATGGGTAAATGGCCTCATTTAAGAAGGACTTAAATCGTTAATTTCTCATACTAGATATTAAGATATTCCATACACTGCATCTCACATTTGCCATATGGACAAAGTGACTTAGTGCTGAACTATTTTCTTTTCGCTCGCCGCTACTAAGAAAATCCTTGTTAGTTTCTTTTCCTCCCCTCATTAATATGCTTAAATTCAGGGGGTAGTCCCATATGAGTTGAGGTTGTATAAAATATATTTTAGATTGATTTGTTTATTTTTATTTAATTTTTTTGCTATTTGCTATTTTAAAGAAATATATTTTTATATCTTGATTACTCAAATATTATTCAATCTTTTCATCCCTTTTTAAAATTCATAATATAATAATTAATAAAATTAACAACATTATTCCTCCACATATCATATATTTTTTTTTATTATAAATTTTTCTCAATACAATAGAGTGAATTAATTCTAGAATAAAAATTTATTTTATGCTAGACATTCCTCTTATGTATTATTTAATATAATTTAAATAATGTTGAAAATTTTTTCTTTTATGGGAATACTAAGATTCTCATTTATCATAAATTTTCGTTCAAATATGAGGTATTCAAAAATATATTTTCTATATTTCTTTTTATGCTATTAATATTATGGATTGAAAAATACAATGCAATAATATGCCATATGCTTAAATTCTATTAATTGACTAAAAGAATAAGCAACTAATTTAGCATAGTCTTACAACCCTCAACCATATGTAGTCCAAGCAGCACTTTAAAATTAATTAAAGTACATAACAGCATGGACCGCAATATGCGTTCAAAATGTCGATGTTCATGTGTCCTGCAGTTCACACGATGACGCACAGTTTGCTGCGTTCTTCATCGACCCATGAGCCGAGTGATCCACCGCTTAGAGTGATAATTTTTTTGTATTTTTTTAATTCAAAGTCAAAGAATTTTAATTTATTGAAAGTATTAATAATTAATCAATAATAAATTTTTAATACAAAAGTTTAAAACATCTTTCAAGAAATTGTAATTTTAAACCCAAACATTTGCAGCTGCGCATGTCTTAGGTCAACAAAAACAGTAATACCTTTTATATATTATTTTCTTCTCTATTTGTG
>NW_027212752.1:537500-550000 GCF_042242935.1 Bactrocera oleae | reverse complement strand
TTATTTAATTATTATGTAAGAACGATATTTCTTCTTATATTGGCAAAATTTTCAAATAATATCATTCTATACATTTTACTTTATTTCAATGCATATAGTAATATATATACCTTTTTTTAAGAGTATATACATTTTTTTTTTTGATTTGAAATTAATAATTTCAAATTCTATTATATTTATTTCAATAATAAATATATGATATAAAGTATTTTCGGGTGCAACACATTAATATTTTATTTTATTTAAAAACCATCCTTTTACACAATAAACCATCCTTTTAAATAAGTAAATATTAGAATAGCTCACAAATAAAACTAAAATATTGTTTAATATTTATTTCTACAATATGTTAGTATAGAATAATAGATTTTTATTTTTTTGTATAAAACAAAATCTATTTCTATTTAAACTAACTGTAGGAAACCAGGAATAAAAAACGCTCATTATATACAATATGTTAGTACAGAATATAGAGTTTTGTATAAAACAAAATCTATTTCTATTTAAACTAACTGTATAAAAACCAGGAATAAAAAACGCTCATTATATACAATATGTTAGTACAGAATATAGAGTTTTGTATAAAACAAAATCTATTTCTATTTAAACTAACTGTATAAAAACCAGGAATAAAAAACGCTCATTATATACAATATGTTAGTACAGAATATAGAGTTTTGTATAAAACAAAATCTATTTCTATTTAAACTAACTGTATAAAAACCAGGAATAAAAAACGCTCATTATATACAATATGTTAGTACAGAATATAGAGTTTTATATAAAACAAAATCTATTTCTATTTAAACTAACTGTATAAAAACCAGGAATAAAAAAACGCTCATTATATACAATATGTTAGTACAGAATATAGAGTTTTGTATAAAACAAAATCTATTTCTATTTAAACTAACTGTATAAAAACCAGGAATAAAAAGGCACACAAAATCAACTTTCATTTTCATATTTACTTAAAAATACATATAAAGTAAAAAATATTTCCATATAAATACTAAGTAAATAAAGTCATACAAGTATGAAAATTTTCATACAAGTACTAAATACATAAATCATATAAGTATAGTAATATTCATACTTATAAGTATTTAAAAACAACTTCTTACTAATAAACTAACATAAGGAATTCAAATATATAAAAGTACTAGCTTTTACCCGCGGCTTCGCTCGCATCGAATCCATCAAATAAATAACTGATATCATTATAGTAGATATGGATCCATATAAAGAATATATTTTATATATATTCCAATTCTTAGTTATGAAATTACGACGACGCGTGGTTCTTACTTCTGCATCATTAATTCTTCTTGCCTGCAATTGTTCTTGCGTTTCCGTTGCTCTTCTAGCTTCCTGCTGCTAAGCTTGTCTTTTCGAACGTACTCGTGCCTGATGAGAAGTTTCAGCTGCTCTCAAAACACGTTGTCGATCTGCTTGCTGTTGCCTTCTCAGCTCTGCTTGAACTTCACATTCTTTATTTCGTGTAACTTTAGCCTTACGCACCGGCGTAGAATTTCTTGACAGCGCCGATTTCCGCTTTCGAGGCATTTTTATATTTAATAAGAGTAACTAATAATATTTGTGTTATTTCTCTGATTTACGTTTTTTATACATTTATGTTTTCTTTCATTTTTAATTTTTTCGACAAACAATCATTTCTGCCAAACTTTTGTTTTTCAATTTCAAAATTTTCAAATTTATTTTCCAAACATATATAATCTTCCAAAATAATTTTTTTAATAATCCGTAAAAAATTTATAAATTTTGTAATAAAAAGTATCCTATGTTCATTCTGACACCTCTAAGAGTATATGTACAAAATTTCATGATGATCTGTTAAGTAGTTTTTGCGTGAAAGCTTAACAAACAAACGGACTTTCGCATTTATAATATTAGTATAGATAATACATTTCCTAGCAGTAAAAAATTTTCATATAAGTACTAAATGTATAAAGTCTATGAAGTAATAAATTTTCATATAAGTACTATTTCAGTATATGTCAATTTGAGCAGATTTGTGCAAATTTGTTATAAATGTTCTCTGCCATGTTGACGTTACCAACCCGAAAATATATGGAAAAATCCTTTTAACCTATTTAAAATTTAAAAACTCATATATACGTGGGTAATTTATATCATTTTCAAATATCGTCATGGTCATAATACAACTAATAACATCAAAAGTATTTTTACAATCGATTTTTTTTTTAAATTTTGAACTTGTATGACTTCATATTTAATACTTATATGAAAATTTATTACTTCATAGACTTTATACATTTAATACTTATATGAAAATTTATTACTTCATAGACTTTATACATTTAATACTTATATGAAAATTCATTACTTCATAGACTTTATATTTTTTATACTTATATAAAAATTTATTACTTCATAGACTTTATATTTTACTTCATAGACTTTATACATTTAATACTTATATGAAAATTTATTACTTCATAGACTTTATACAATTAATAGTTATATGAAAATTTATTACTTCATAGACTTTATACAATTAATACTTATATGAAAATTTATTATTTCATAGACTTTATACAATTAATACTTATATGAAAATTTATTACTTCATAGACTTTATACAATTAATACTTATATGAAAATTTATTACTTCATAGACTTTATACATTTAATACTTATATGAAAATTTATTACTTCATAGACTTTATACATTTAATACTTATATGAAAATTCATTACTTCATAGACTTTATATTTTTTATACTTATATAAAAATTTATTACTTCATAGACTTTATATTTTACTTCATAGACTTTATACATTTAATACTTATATGAAAATTTATTACTTCATAGACTTTATACAATTAATAGTTATATGAAAATTTATTACTTCATAGACTTTATACAATTAATACTTATATGAAAATTTATTATTTCATAGACTTTATACAATTAATACTTATATGAAAATTTATTACTTCATAGACTTTATACAATTAATACTTATATGAAAATTTATTACTTCATAGACTTTATACAATTAATACTTATATGAAAATTTATTACTTCATAGACTTTATACATTTAATACTTATATGAAAATTTATTACTTCATAGACTTTATACATTTAATACTTATATGAAAATTTATTACTTCATAGACTTTATACAATTAATACTTATATGAAAATTTATTACTTCATAGACTTTATACAATTAATACTTATATGAAAATTTATTACTTCATAGACTTTATACATTTAATACTTATATGAAAATTCATTACTTCATAGACTTTATATTTTTTATACTTATATAAAAATTTATTACTTCATAGACTTTATATTTTACTTCATAGACTTTATACATTTAATATTTATATGAAAATTTATTACTTCATAGACTTTATACAATTAATACTTATATGAAAATTTATTACTTCATAGACTTTATACAATTAATACTTATATGAAAATTTATTACTTCATAGACTTTTTACAATTAATACTTATATGAAAATTTATTACTTCATAGACTTTATACAATTAATACTTATATGAAAATTTATTACTTCATAGACTTTATACATTTAGTACTTATATGAAAATTTATTACTTCATAGACTTTATACAATTAATACTTATATGAAAATTTATTACTTCATAGACTTTATACAATTAATACTTATATGAAAATTTATTACTTCATAGACTTTATACAATTAATACTTATATGAAAATTTATTACTTCTTAGACTTTATATATTTACTACTTATATGAAAATTTATTATTTCATAGACTTTATACAATTAATACTTATATGAAAATTTATTACTTCATAGACTTTATACAATTAATACTTATATGAAAATTTATTACTTCATAGACTTTATACAATTAATACTTATATGAAAATTTATTACTTCATAGACTTTATACATTTAGTACTTATATGAAAATTTATTACTTCATAGACTTTATACAATTAATACTTATATGAAAATTTATTACTTCATAGACTTTATACAATTAATAGTTATATGAAAATTTATTACTTCATAGACTTTATACAATTAATACTTATATGAAAATTTATTACTTCATAGACTTTATACAATTAATACTTATATGAAAATTCATTACTTCATAGACTTTATATTTTTTATACTTATATAAAAATTTATTACTTCATAGACTTTATATTTTACTTCATAGACTTTATACAATTAATAGTTATATGAAAATTTATTACTTCATAGACTTTATACAATTAATACTTATATGAAAATTTATTACTTCATAGACTTTATACAATTAATAGTTATATGAAAATTTATTACATAGACTTTATACAATTAATACTTATATGAAAATTTATTACTTCATAGACTTTATACAATTAATACTTATATGAAAATTTATTACTTCATAGACTTTATACAATTAATACTTATATGAAAATTTATTACTTCATAGACTTTATACATTTAGTACTTATATGAAAATTTATTACTTCATAGACTTTATACAATTAATACTTATATGAAAATTTATTACTTCATAGACTTTATACAATTAATAGTTATATGAAAATTTATTACTTCATAGACTTTATACAATTAATACTTATATGAAAATTTATTACTTCATAGACTTTATACAATTAATACTTATATGAAAATTTATTACTTCATAGACTTTATACAATTAATACTTATATGAAAATTTATTACTTCATAGACTTTATACAATTAATACTTATATGAAAATTTATTACTTCATAGACTTTATAAAATTAATACTTATATGAAAATTTATTACTTCATAGACTTTATACAATTAATACTTATATTAAAATTTATTACTTCATAGACTTTATACATTTAATACTTATATGAAAATTTATTACTTCATAGACTTTATATATTTAATACTTATATGAAAATTTATTACTTCATAGACTTTATACAATTAATAGTTATATGAAAATTTATTACTTCATAGACTTTATACAATTAATACTTATATGAAAATTTATTACTTCATAGACTTTATACAATTAATACTTATATGAAAATTCATTACTTCGTAGACTTTATATTTTTTATACTTATATAAAAATTTATTACTTCATAGACTTTATATTTTACTTCATAGACTTTATACAATTAATACTTATATGAAAATTTATTACTTCATAGACTTTATACAATTAATACTTATATGAAAATTTATTACTTCATAGACTTTATATATTTACTACTTATATGAAAATTTATTACTTCATAGACTTTATACATTTAGTACTTATATGAAAATTTATTACTTCATAGACTTTATACAATTAATACTTATATGAAAATTTATTACTTCATAGACTTTATACAATTAATAGTTATATGAAAATTTATTACTTCATAGACTTTATACAATTAATACTTATATGAAAATTTATTACTTCATAGACTTTATACAATTAATACTTATATGAAAATTTATTACTTCATAGACTTTATACAATTAATACTTATATGAAAATTTATTACTTCATAGACTTTATACATTTAATACTTATATGAAAATTTATTACTTCATAGACTTTATACAATTAATACTTATATGAAAATTCATTACTTCATAGACTTTATATTTTTTATACTTATATAAAAATTTATTACTTCATAGACTTTATATTTTACTTCATAGACTTTATACATTTAATACTTATATGAAAATTTATTATTTCATAGACTTTATACAATTAATACTTATATGAAAATTTATTACTTCATAGACTTTATACAATTAATAGTTATATGAAAATTTATTACTTCATAGACTTTATACAATTAATACTTATATGAAAATTTATTACTTCATAGACTTTATACATTTAATACTTATATGAAAATTTATTACTTCATAGACTTTATACAATTAATACTTATATGAAAATTCATTACTTCATAGACTTTATATTTTTTATACTTATATAAAAATTTATTACTTCATAGACTTTATACAATTAATACTTATATGAAAATTTATTACTTCATAGACTTTATACAATTAATACTTATATGAAAATTTATTACTTCATAGACTTTATATATTTACTACTTATATGAAAATTTATTACTTCATAGACTTTATACATTTAGTACTTATATGAAAATTTATTACTTCATAGACTTTATACAATTAATACTTATATGAAAATTTATTACTTCATAGACTTTATACAATTAATAGTTATATGAAAATTTATTACTTCATAGACTTTATACAATTAATACTTATATGAAAATTAATTACTTCATAGACTGTATACAATTAATACTTATATGAAAATTTATTACTTCATAGACTTTATACAATTAATACTTATATGAAAATTTATTACTTCATAGACTTTATACATTTAATACTTATATGAAAATTTATTACTTCATAGACTTTATATATTTACTACTTATATGAAAATTTATTACTTCATAGACTTTATACAATTAATACTTATATGAAAATTTATTACTTCATAGACTTTATACAATTAATAGTTATATGAAAATTTATTACTTCATAGACTTTATACAATTAATACTTATATGAAAATTTATTATTTCATAGACTTTATACAATTAATACTTATATGAAAATTTATTACTTCATAGACTTTATACAATTAATACTTATATGAAAATTTATTACTTCATAGACTTTATACATTTAATACTTATATGAAAATTTATTACTTCATAGACTTTATACATTTAATACTTATATGAAAATTTATTACTTCATAGACTTTATACATTTAATACTTATATGAAAATTTATTACTTCATAGACTTTATACATTTAATACTTATATGAAAATTTATTATTTCATAGACTTTATACAATTAATACTTATATGAAAATTTATTACTTCATAGACTTTATACATTTAATACTTATATGAAAATTTATTACTTCATAGACTTTATACATTTAATACTTATATGAAAATTTATTACTTCATAGACTTTATACAATTAATACTTATATGAAAATTTATTATTTCATAGACTTTATACAATTAATACTTATATGAAAATTTATTACTTCATAGACTTTATACAATTAATACTTATATGGAAATTTATTACTTCATAGACTTTATACATTTAATACTTATATGAAAATTTATTACTTCATAGACTTTATATATTTACTACTTATATGAAAATTTATTACTTCATAGACTTTATACAATTAATACTTATATGAAAATTTATTACTTCATAGACTTTATACAATTAATACTTATATGAAAATTTATTACTTCATAGACTTTATACAATTAATACTTATATGAAAATTTATTATTTCATAGACTTTATACAATTAATACTTATATGAAAATTTATTACTTCATAGACTTTATACAATTAATACTTATATGAAAATTTATTACTTCATAGACTTTATACATTTAATACTTATATGAAAATTTATTACTTCATAGACTTTATACATTTAATACTTATATGAAAATTTATTACTTCATAGACTTTATACAATTAATACTTATATGAAAATTTATTACTTCATAGACTTTATACAATTAATACTTATATGAAAATTTATTACTTCATAGACTTTATACATTTAATACTTATATGAAAATTTATTATTTCATAGACTTTATACAATTAATACTTATATGAAAATTTATTACTTCATAGACTTTATACAATTAATAGTTATATGAAAATTTATTACTTCATAGACTTTATACAATTAATACTTATATGAAAATTTATTACTTCATAGACTTTTTACATTTAATACTTATATGAAAATTTATTACTTCATAGACTTTATACAATTAATACTTATATGAAAATTCATTACTTCATAGACTTTATATTTTTTATACTTATATAAAAATTTATTGCTTCATAGACTTTATACAATTAATACTTATATGAAAATTTATTACTTCATAGACTTTATACAATTAATACTTATATGAAAATTTATTACTTCATAGACTTTATATATTTACTACTTATATGAAAATTTATTACTTCATAGACTTTATACAATTAATACTTATATGAAAATTTATTATTTCATAGACTTTATACAATTAATACTTATATGAAAATTTATTACTTCATAGACTTTATACAATTAATACTTATATGAAAATTCATTACTTCATAGACTTTATATTTTTTATACTTATATAAAAATTTATTACTTCATAGACTTTATACAATTAATACTTATATGAAAATTTATTACTTCATAGACTTTATACAATTAATACTTATATGAAAATTTATTACTTCATAGACTTTATATATTTACTACTTATATGAAAATTTATTACTTCATAGACTTTATACATTTAGTACTTATATGAAAATTTATTACTTCATAGACTTTATACAATTAATACTTATATGAAAATTTATTACTTCATAGACTTTATACAATTAATAGTTATATGAAAATTTATTACTTCATAGACTTTATACAATTAATACTTATATGAAAATTAATTACTTCATAGACTGTATACAATTAATACTTATATGAAAATTTATTACTTCATAGACTTTATACAATTAATACTTATATGAAAATTTATTACTTCATAGACTTTATACATTTAATACTTATATGAAAATTTATTACTTCATAGACTTTATATATTTACTACTTATATGAAAATTTATTACTTCATAGACTTTATACAATTAATACTTATATGAAAATTTATTACTTCATAGACTTTATACAATTAATAGTTATATGAAAATTTATTACTTCATAGACTTTATACAATTAATACTTATATGAAAATTTATTATTTCATAGACTTTATACAATTAATACTTATATGAAAATTTATTACTTCATAGACTTTATACAATTAATACTTATATGAAAATTTATTACTTCATAGACTTTATACATTTAATACTTATATGAAAATTTATTACTTCATAGACTTTATACATTTAATACTTATATGAAAATTTATTACTTCATAGACTTTATACATTTAATACTTATATGAAAATTTATTACTTCATAGACTTTATACATTTAATACTTATATGAAAATTTATTATTTCATAGACTTTATACAATTAATACTTATATGAAAATTTATTACTTCATAGACTTTATACATTTAATACTTATATGAAAATTTATTACTTCATAGACTTTATACATTTAATACTTATATGAAAATTTATTACTTCATAGACTTTATACAATTAATACTTATATGAAAATTTATTATTTCATAGACTTTATACAATTAATACTTATATGAAAATTTATTACTTCATAGACTTTATACAATTAATACTTATATGAAAATTTATTACTTCATAGACTTTATACATTTAATACTTATATGAAAATTTATTACTTCATAGACTTTATATATTTACTACTTATATGAAAATTTATTACTTCATAGACTTTATACAATTAATACTTATATGAAAATTTATTACTTCATAGACTTTATACAATTAATACTTATATGAAAATTTATTACTTCATAGACTTTATACAATTAATACTTATATGAAAATTTATTATTTCATAGACTTTATACAATTAATACTTATATGAAAATTTATTACTTCATAGACTTTATACAATTAATACTTATATGAAAATTTATTACTTCATAGACTTTATACATTTAATACTTATATGAAAATTTATTACTTCATAGACTTTATACATTTAATACTTATATGAAAATTTATTACTTCATAGACTTTATACAATTAATACTTATATGAAAATTTATTACTTCATAGACTTTATACAATTAATACTTATATGAAAATTTATTACTTCATAGACTTTATACATTTAATACTTATATGAAAATTTATTATTTCATAGACTTTATACAATTAATACTTATATGAAAATTTATTACTTCATAGACTTTATACAATTAATAGTTATATGAAAATTTATTACTTCATAGACTTTATACAATTAATACTTATATGAAAATTTATTACTTCATAGACTTTATACATTTAATACTTATATGAAAATTTATTACTTCATAGACTTTATACAATTAATACTTATATGAAAATTCATTACTTCATAGACTTTATATTTTTTATACTTATATAAAAATTTATTACTTCATAGACTTTATACAATTAATACTTATATGAAAATTTATTACTTCATAGACTTTATACAATTAATACTTATATGAAAATTTATTACTTCATAGACTTTATATATTTACTACTTATATGAAAATTTATTACTTCATAGACTTTATACATTTAGTACTTATATGAAAATTTATTACTTCATAGACTTTATACAATTAATACTTATATGAAAATTTATTACTTCATAGACTTTATACAATTAATAGTTATATGAAAATTTATTACTTCATAGACTTTATACAATTAATACTTATATGAAAATTAATTACTTCATAGACTGTATACAATTAATACTTATATGAAAATTTATTACTTCATAGACTTTATACAATTAATACTTATATGAAAATTTATTACTTCATAGACTTTATACATTTAATACTTATATGAAAATTTATTACTTCATAGACTTTATATATTTACTACTTATATGAAAATTTATTACTTCATAGACTTTATACAATTAATACTTATATGAAAATTTATTACTTCATAGACTTTATACAATTAATAGTTATATGAAAATTTATTACTTCATAGACTTTATACAATTAATACTTATATGAAAATTTATTATTTCATAGACTTTATACAATTAATACTTATATGAAAATTTATTACTTCATAGACTTTATACAATTAATACTTATATGAAAATTTATTACTTCATAGACTTTATACATTTAATACTTATATGAAAATTTATTACTTCATAGACTTTATACATTTAATACTTATATGAAAATTTATTACTTCATAGACTTTATACATTTAATACTTATATGAAAATTTATTACTTCATAGACTTTATACATTTAATACTTATATGAAAATTTATTATTTCATAGACTTTATACAATTAATACTTATATGAAAATTTATTACTTCATAGACTTTATACATTTAATACTTATATGAAAATTTATTACTTCATAGACTTTATACATTTAATACTTATATGAAAATTTATTACTTCATAGACTTTATACAATTAATACTTATATGAAAATTTATTATTTCATAGACTTTATACAATTAATACTTATATGAAAATTTATTACTTCATAGACTTTATACAATTAATACTTATATGAAAATTTATTACTTCATAGACTTTATACATTTAATACTTATATGAAAATTTATTACTTCATAGACTTTATATATTTACTACTTATATGAAAATTTATTACTTCATAGACTTTATACATTTAATACTTATATGAAAATTTATTACTTCATAGACTTTATACAATTAATACTTATATGAAAATTTATTACTTCATAGACTTTATACAATTAATACTTATATGAAAATTTATTACTTCATAGACTTTATACATTTAATACTTAAATGAAAATTTATTATTTCATAGACTTTATACAATTAATACTTATATGAAAATTTATTACTTCATAGACTTTATACAATTAATAGTTATATGAAAATTTATTACTTCATAGACTTTATACATTTAATACTTATATGAAAATTCACTACTTCTTCATTTAATATTGCAAGCAAAGTATTTTGGTTAACATTTTTATTTTCATGTTATTAAAACACTTGATATACTATTATACCATATTGTATAATATGATTTTAATTCAATTACTTTATTACTTTGGTATATTATAAGATAGTCGTTTGATAACAATCCCAGCACTTACCTTATTTTCAATAAATATTGAAAACAAAGTTTTATACGTTCAAATTTTTATTTTAATGTTATGATTCTCTCAAACACTCATTAATATACCATATTGTATAATATGCTTTAATTTCAATTACTTTATTACTTTTGGTATATTAAATGATAGTCGTTTGATAACAATCCCAACACTTACCTTATTTTCAATAAATATTGAAAACAAAGTTTTATGCGTTCAAATTTTTATTTTCATGTTATGATTCTCTCAAACACTCATTAATATACCATATTGTATAATATGCTTTAATTTCAATTACTTTATTACTTTTGGTATATTAAATGATAGTCGTTTGATAACAATCCCAACACTTACCTTATTTTCAATAAATATTGAAAACAAAGTTTTATGCGTTCAAATTTTTATTTTCATGTTATGATTCTCTCAAACACTCATTAATATACCATATTGTATAATATGCTTTTATTTCAATTACTTTATTACTTTTGGTATATTAAATGATAGTCGTTTGATAACAATCCCAACACTTACCTTATTTTCAATAAATATTGAAAACAAAGTTTTATGCGTTCAAATTTTTATTTTCATGTTATGATTCT
>NW_027212752.1:525000-532500 GCF_042242935.1 Bactrocera oleae | reverse complement strand
ATTATTTAATATAATTTAAATAATGTTGAAAATTTTTTCTTTTATGGGAATACTAAGATTCTCATTTATCATAAATTTTCGTTCAAATATGAGGTATTCGTTTTCTATATTTCTTTTTATGCTATTAATATTATGGATTGAAAAATACAATCCAATAATATGCCATATGCTTAAATTCTATTAATTGACTAAAAGAATAAGCAACTAATTTAGCATAGTCTTACAACCCTCAACCATATGTAGTCCAAGCAGCACTTTAAAATTAATTAAAGTACATAACAGCATGGACCGCAATATGCGTTCAAAATGTCGATGTTCATGTGTCCTGCAGTTCACACGATGACGCACAGTTTGCTGCGTTCTTCATCGACCCATGAGCCGAGTGATCCACCGCTTAGAGTGATAATTTTTTTGTATTTTTTTAATTCAAAGTCAAAGAATTTTAATTTATTGAAAGTATTAATAATTAACCAATAATAAATTTTTAATACAAAAGTTTAAAACATCTTTCAATAAATTGTAATTTTAAACCCAAACATTTGCAGCTGCGCATGTCTTAGGTCAACAAAAACAGTAATACCTTTTATATATTATTTTCTTCTCTATTTGTGCGTTTTCTTTTTTTAAATTTTTCAACATGTTTTTAATCACAAATAGAAAATACCATAAAAAAAAGGTATTACACACGTTAATGTGAACAAGTTAACTTATCATTTATAATATTTTATATAAATATCACAACTAAATATTATTTTCTATATAAATAATAAGTAAAGCTATATGTTTAAAGGTTTTTTTATTGCGCTCAAATACAATGTATGCGAAGTTCACAATATAATTCATATTGTCATAATGCATTACAAGGAGTTAAAAAAAAAAAAAAAACAGAAAAACATTCAAAACATTGTATAATTCAAAACATTTTGAATGAAAAGAACAAAAAGAAAACTTTTTTTTCTTTTTTATTCTTTTTTTTTATTTTGTTTTTATATAATTATTTTTTTTTTCTTTTCGGATAGGAACACAATAATGATCCTTCCGCAGGTTCACCTACGGAAACCTTGTTACGACTTTTACTTCCTCTAAATAATCAAGTTCGGTCAACTTTTGCGAAACAACCGTGAAACACAAGGCGTCACAGTGATCACGTCCGGAGACCTCACTAAATAATTCAATCGGTAGTAGCGACGGGCGGTGTGTACAAAGGGCAGGGACGTAATCAATGCGAGTTAATGACTCACACTTACTGGGAATTCCAAGTTCATGTGAACAGTTTCAGTTCCCAAGCATGAAAGTGGTTCAGCGGTTTACCCGGACCTCTCGGTCTAGGAAATACACGTTGATAATTTCATTGTAGCGCGCGTGCAGCCCAGGACATCTAAGGGCATCACAGACCTGTTATTGCTCAATCTCGTTACTGCTAGACGCAATTTGTCCATTTAAGAAGCTAGTGTCCTTATAATGGGACAAACCAACAGGTACGACTCCACTTATATAAACACATTCAAACACTTGTACATTCAAGATGAACGCATGAATGAAGGCTATATAAGCTTCAACACCATAATCCTGAAAGCATCTATTTAATATATTTGAGTCTCGTTCGTTATCGGAATTAACCAGACAAATCACTCCACGAACTAAGAACGGCCATGCACCACCACCCATAGATTCGAGAAAGAGCTATCAATCTGTCTTACACGCTTATGTTCGGACCTGGTAAGTTTTCCCGTGTTGAGTCAAATTAAGCCGCAGGCTCCACTCCTGGTGGTGCCCTTCCGTCAATTCCTTTAAGTTTCAGCTTTGCAACCATACTTCCCCCGGAGCCCAAAAGCTTTGGTTTCCCGGGAAGCGACTGAGAGAGCCATAGTAGTAGCTACACCCAATTGCTAGCTGGCATCGTTTATGGTTAGAACTAGGGCGGTATCTGATCGCCTTCGAACCTCTAACTTTCGTTCTTGATTAATGAAAACATCTTTGGCAAATGCTTTCGCTTAAGTTAGTCTTACGACGGTCCAAGAATTTCACCTCTCGCGTCGTAATACTAATGCCCCCAAACTGCTTCTATTAATCATTACCTCTTGATCTAAAAACCAATGAAAGTAGAACAGAGGTCTTATTTCATTATTCCATGCACAAAATATTCAGGCATTTGGAGCCTGCTTTAAGCACTCTAATTTGTTCAAAGTAATTGTACCGGCCCACAACAACACTCGATGAAGAGCACTGAAGCAGGTTTAAATAGGAGGAATATATAAAAAATACATTGCATTAATTATATATAAGAATTCCACCGGTAATACGCTTACATACATAAGGTAATGTACATACCACAATTATAGTTGTACTACCTGTACTGTATGAAGCACAAATTCAACTACGAACGTTTTAACCGCAACAACTTTAATATACGCTATTGGAGCTGGAATTACCGCGGCTGCTGGCACCAGACTTGCCCTCCAATAGGTCCTTGTTAAAGGATTTAAAGTGTACTCATTCCAATTACAGGGCCTCGGATATGAGTCCTGTATTGTTATTTTTCGTCACTACCTCCCCGAACTGGGAGTGGGTAATTTACGCGCCTGCTGCCTTCCTTAGATGTGGTAGCCGTTTCTCAGGCTCCCTCTCCGGAATCGAACCCTGATTCCCCGTTACCCGTTGCAACCATGGTAGTCCTAGATACTACCATCAAAAGTTGATAGGGCAGACATTTGAAAGATCTGTCATCGGTACGAGACCATACGATCTGCAAGTTATCTAGAGTTCAACCAATATAA
Source organism: Bactrocera oleae (assembly GCF_042242935.1). Lineage (NCBI taxonomy): Eukaryota > Metazoa > Arthropoda > Insecta > Diptera > Tephritidae > Bactrocera > Bactrocera oleae. Next base: position 529,723 of record NW_027212752.1, on the reverse strand, counting down.
CGATCGAATAATCGCTTGGTTTTAGCCTAATAAAAGCACACGTTCCAAAAGGTCCGTGTTTATTTTGCATGTATTAGCTCTAGAATTACCACAGTTATCCAAGTAACTGTTAACGATCTATGGAACCATAACTGATATAATGAGCCTTTTGCGGTTTCACTTTTAATTTGTTTGTACTTAGACATGCATGGCTTAATCTTTGAGACAAGCATATAACTACTGGCAGGATCAACCAGAATAATATATATTTCTTTTTTATATAATATTTTTTATATTATATAAAAGTTTAAAATGATATTTTCTTATTTGAAAATTATACACAAATACACAAAACATAAAACATAAAAACATTTACAATATACACAACAATTTTTCTGTTTCTTTCTTTATTATATTTTTTTTCATTATATTTCATTTCTATTGTGTGATTTTGTAATGGATTTTTTTAATTTTTGTTTTGGTATCGTGAAAAGAATTTTCGTTCTCTATACATATTATTATTTAATTATTATGTAAGAACGATATTTCTTCTTATATTGGCAAAATTTTCAAATAATATCATTCTATACATTTTACTTTATTTCAATGCATATAGTAATATATATACCTTTTTTTAAGAGTATATACATTTTTTTCTTGATTTGAAATTAATAATTTCAAATTCTATTATATTTATTTCAATAATAAATATATGATATAAAGTATTTTCGGGTGCAACACATTAATATTTTATTTTATTTAAAAACCATCCTTTTACACATATATTTTATGAGTAAATATTAGAATAGCTCACAAATAAAACTAAAATATTGTTTAATATTTATTTCTACAATATGTTAGTATAGAATAATAGATTTTTATTTTTTTGTATAAAACAAAATCTATTTCTATTTAAACTAACTGTAGGAAACCAGGAATAAAAAACGCTCATTATATACAATATGTTAGTACAGAATATAGAGTTTTGTATAAAACAAAATCTATTTCTATTTAAACTAACTGTATAAAAACCAGGAATAAAAAACGCTCATAATATACAATATGTTAGTACAGAATATAGAGTTTTGTATAAAACAAAATCTATTTCTATTTAAACTAACTGTATAAAAACCAGGAATAAAAAACGCTCATTATATACAATATGTTAGTACAGAATATAGAGTTTTGTATAAAACAAAATCTATTTCTATTTAAACTAACTGTATAAAAACCAGGAATAAAAAACGCTCATTATATACAATATGTTAGTACAGAATATAGAGTTTTGTATAAAACAAAATCTATTTCTATTTAAACTAACTGTATAAAAACCAGGAATAAAAAACGCTCATTATATACAATATGTTAGTACAGAATATAGAGTTTTGTATAAAACAAAATCTATTTCTATTTAAACTAACTGTATAAAAACCAGGAATAAAAAACGCTCATTATATACAATATGTTAGTACAGAATATAGAGTTTTGTATAAAACAAAATCTATTTCTATTTAAACTAACTGTATAAAAACCAGGAATAAAAAACGCTATTATATACAATATGTTAGTACAGAATATAGAGTTTTGTATAAAACAAAATCTATTTCTATTTAAACTAACTGTATAAAAACCAGGAATAAAAAAACGCTCATTATATACAATATGTTAGTACAGAATATAGAGTTTTGTATAAAACAAAATCTATTTCTATTTAAACTAACTGTATAAAAACCAGGAATAAAAAGGCACACAAAATCAACTTTCATTTTCATATTTACTTAAAAATACATATAAAGTAAAAAATATTTCCATATAAATACTAAGTAAATAAAGTCATACAAGTATGAAAATTTTCATACAAGTACTAAATACATAAATCATATAAGTATAGTAATATTCATACTTATAAGTATTTAAAAACAACTTCTTACTAATAAACTAACATAAGGAATTCAAATATATAAAAGTATAATACATTTCCTAGCAGTAAAAAATTTTCATATAAGTACTAAATGTATAAAGTCTATGAAGTAATAAATTTTCATATAAGTACTATTTTAGTATATGTCAATTTGAGCAGATTTGTGCAAATTTGTTATAAATGTTCTCTCCCATGTTGACGTTACCAACCCGAAAATATATGGAAAAATTCTTTTAACCTATTTAAAATTTAAAAACTCATATATACGTGGGTAATTTATATCATTTTCAAATATCGTCATGGTCATAATACAACTAATAACATCAAAAGTATTTTTACAATCGATTTTTTTTTTAAATTTTTAACTTGTATGACTTCATATTTAATACTTATATGAAAATTTATTACTTCATAGACTTTATACATTTAATACTTATATGAAAATTTATTACTTCATAGACTTTATACATTTAATACTTATATGAAAATTCATTACTTCATAGACTTTACATTTTTTATACTTATATAAAAATTTATTACTTCATAGACTTTATATTTTACTTCATAGACTTTATACATTTAATACTTATATGAAAATTTATTACTTCATAGACTTTATATATTTACTACTTATATGAAAATTTATTACTTCATAGACTTTATACATTTAGTACTTATATGAAAATTTATTACTTCATAGACTTTATACAATTAATACTTATATGAAAATTTATTACTTCATAGACTTTATACAATTAATACTTATATGAAAATTTATTACTTCATAGACTTTATACAATTAATACTTATATGAAAATTTATTACTTCATAGACTTTATACAATTAATACTTATATGAAAATTTATTACTTCATAGACTTTATACAATTAATACTTATATGAAAATTTATTACTTCATAGACTTTATACAATTAATACTTATATGAAAATTTATTACTTCATAGACTTTATACAATTAATACTTATATGAAAATTTATTACTTCATAGACTTTATACAATTAATACTTATATGAAAATTTATTACTTCATAGACTTTATACATTTAATACTTATATGAAAATTTATTACTTCATAGACTTTATATATTATACTACTTATATGAAAATTTATTACTTCATAGACTTTATACAATTAATACTTATATGAAAATTCATTACTTCATAGACTTTATATTTTTTATACTTATATAAAAATTTATTACTTCATAGACTTTATATTTTACTTCATAGACTTTATACATTTAATACTTATATGAAAATTTATTACTTCATAGACTTTATATATTTACTACTTATATGAAAATTTATTACTTCATAGACTTTATACATTTAGTACTTATATGAAAATTTATTACTTCATAGACTTTATACAATTAATACTTATATGAAAATTTATTACTTCATAGACTTTATACAATTAATATTTATATGAAAATTTATTACTTCATAGACTTTATATTTTACTTCATAGACTTTATACATTTAATACTTATATGAAAATTTATTACTTCATAGACTTTATATATTTACTACTTATATGAAAATTTATTACTTCATAGACTTTATACATTTAGTACTTATATGAAAATTTATTACTTCATAGACTTTATACAATTAATACTTATATGAAAATTTATTACTTCATAGACTTTATATATTTACTACTTATATGAAAATGTATTACTTCATAGACTTTATACATTTAGTACTTATATGAAAATTTATTACTTCATAGACTTTATACAATTAATACTTATATGAAAATTTATTACTTCATAGACTTTATACAATTAATACTTATATGAAAATTTATTACTTCATAGACTTTATACAATTAATACTTATATGAAAATTTATTACTTCATAGACTTTATACAATTAATACTTATATGAAAATTTATTACTTCATAGACTTTATACATTTAATACTTATATGAAAATTTATTACTTCATAGACTTTATACAATTAATACTTATATGAAAATTTATTACTTCATAGACTTTATATTTTTTATACTTATATACAAATTTATTACTTCATAGACTTTATATTTTACTTCATAGACTTTATACATTTAATACTTATATGAAAATTTATTACTTCATAGACTTTATATATTTACTACTTATATGAAAATTTATTACTTCATAGACTTTATACATTTAGTACTTATATGAAAATTTATTACTTCATAGACTTTATACAATTAATACTTATATGAAAATTTATTACTTCATAGACTTTATACAATTAATATTTATATGAAAATTTATTACTTCATAGACTTTATACAATTAATACTTATATGAAAATTTATTACTTCATAGACTTTATACAATTAATACTTATATGAAAATTTATTACTTCATAGACTTTATACAATTAATACTTATATGAAAATTTATTACTTCATAGACTTTATATATTTACTACTTATATGAAAATTTATTACTTCATAGACTTTATACATTTAGTACTTATATGAAAATTTATTACTTCATAGACTTTATACAATTAATACTTATATGAAAATTTATTACTTCATAGACTTTATATATTTACTACTTATATGAAAATTTATTACTTCATAGACTTTATACAATTAATACTTATATGAAAATTTATTACTTCATAGACTTTATACAATTAATACTTATATGAAAATTTATTACTTCATAGACTTTATACAATTAATACTTATATGAAAATTTATTACTTCATAGACTTTATACATTTAATACTTATATGAAAATTTATTACTTCATAGACTTTATATATTTACTACTTATATGAAAATTTATT
>NW_027212752.1:507500-520000 GCF_042242935.1 Bactrocera oleae | reverse complement strand
CATTGACGCAAGTAGCAGCTCTGTGGCCTTCCTGACCACACCTACGGCAGACATCGGACTTGGCCTTACATTGCGCCACTCGATGGTCAAAGCCCATGCACCGAAAACAGCCGGCAACAGGGCTGTCTGGTCGCACTCGGAAGGAAAACCACTTAATGTAGCACCTTCCCGCTTCTAAAAGGGCGGACATTACTTCCTCCGAACCCTCCAGAACGACGTTAGTTTTACCATCTGGCGCCACCTTCCAGGGGCGACTGACCAACCTAACGTCGGATCTCTTTGCCTCCGGACTTAAATTCGTACTGAAGAGTTCTTCCATGAATTCCTCATGGGAGATCTCGGTGTGTACTCCTTGCACCACAACCCTTGGCCCCAACTTCCGGTTGACACTGACGTCCAACCCTACCTCCCCGAATTTTGCGTTAGTCGCCACTTTCTCCCTCTCTAAAACGGAGGGAGTGCGGATGACCGCCCCACCACCCTTTATCGGCCTTACATCATGGATCCTTACGCCGAGTGAAGGACCCACCTCCTTGACCACCTTTTTGATTACTTCCTTAGAGGAAGTTGCAGGCCCCTTACTCCTGACCACAACTGACCAGGTCTCCACCGGCTTCGGCGACATCGGCGCTATTGCCTTCAGCACTGGTGCCGGAGGGGCAGGCGCCGAAGTCGCGGGAGCCACCATTGGTTTGCTCGGACGCGATCCCCCACAACCTCCCGTAAGGGCATCCACCTGCCCGCGAAGATGAGCGTTTTCCGCAATTATGGTCATCAGGAGTGCCTCGTACTTCGAGGCAAGCTCCATAAGACCCCTCATCTCGGAAACCTCAATATTTTCCCCCCCGAAAACCAAAGCGCTAACCTCGGCTGTTACAGCTTTCATAGCTGCAACATGGGTGATAGCGCCACCCCCAACAACACCCCCCTTATTCGCAATACGCTCCCCTTTTTTACCTTTCTCCTTCTTTTCTCCTTCACGCTTTTTGCCTCCTCCTGCCTCCTTCGCTGCTCCGGCTATGGGTTTCGACGCTCCCGTCTCGCTGGCGCTCTCGCACGACCTCCCCAACGGTGGAGTGCCCAGGCGAGCCTTTCTGCGCGGTGGGGGCTTCTCGACTTCCTTTTCGCCCGCCGATGACGCTGCCGTAATCATATCGGCTTCCGACTCCTCGCTCTCGGCGGGTGCCTTTGCTCCTCGCCTTCGTGGTGGAGACATTTTTCTCCTGCACTCGCGATCGCGTACCTACTACCCAAGTACGTAACTCGCGATCCGACAAAGTTCGAAATAGGCACTCACGAACGCGTACCTGCACTACAACAATGTTGTCAGTGGCCTTCAGGTTCCTTGCGGTCCACACAAAACCGGTGCCCGAACTGTTTGTGGACAATGCGGTCACTGTCTTTTGTTCTGCACACACAAACTTCACGCCAGGCAACAACACTGCCTATTGTTTGTAAGCACACACCAGGCAAAAGCACTGCCTATTGTTTGTAAGCAGTTTCAAACGTGCCTAAATTGTCACTGGCCTTCGCACCAGGCAATAACACAGTCTATTGTTTGTACGCACACCAGGCAAAAACACTACCTACTGTTTGTAAGCAATTTTTAAAAGTGCCTGAATTGTCACTGAACTTCGCACCAGGCAATAACACTGCCTATTGTTGTATTGTCACTGTACACTTGCACTAAAATTTTACTAAGCTGTAACTAAATTGCTTCCACTATGCGCGAACACGTCCGTACACTTCGAGTGTTTACAACTGAGTGAGTAGATAGGGACAACTTGCGTTGTAGATTAACGTGAGTACCTGCCGGCGACGGCCTTACCTCACGGTGCTCAAGAGCACGGCGTATCAATACCCACGTCTGATAAACGCCCCAAACAAAACGAGCTTATGCAAGTATTTATTTGGATACCAAAGGCAGTGTGTCTGGGTCCACACTACCATCTTGGTATGATTCGAGGCCGACCTAAAACCTCTTCCGTTTTCGGGTACGGCACCCAGTTACTTGTGTAACTTCTTTTTTTTTCGAACTGAAAATTCAGTTCTTCCAGCATTTAGGTTTCAACCACAGCCACCACGATACTCCCCAAAGGGCCGAACCCAATGAGCAGATTGAACAGAAGTCCAAGGGCTTTCTGCTCCCCGTGGTACCGGAAAGTCTCCGGTCAGACTGCGTAGCCTAAACTACTGCCAGTTGAGCAACCCATTACTCAAATGACTGGTGACATTTGTCGCTTGAACTTCAAATGTCTTTTTATTCGCTTTTTCATTTAAAGTGGTTCTAATATCAGTTCAAGCTGAGTATTATAGCACTATCACTCCATATACTATGCTGATATTACTGGGCAAAGAATATAATAACAGTCATAGTGCATACGGGCATATTCTTTCCCCAAACCCGCAGGGGAATGTAGATAGGGACAGCGTCCGGTGTGTTTTACGTGAGTACCTGCCGTCGACGGCCTTACCTCACGGTGCTCAAAAGCACGGCGTATCAATACAATGCGTTGATCAGCGCCCCGAAAATGCCAGGCATTTTTCAGTACCGATTGGTAGTGTGGAATGGACACACTACACACCTTGGTGAGGTTCGAGGCCTATCTAACACCTCTGCCGTACTTTGGGTCCGGCACCCGGTTGCAGTGCAACTCCACATTGAGTGAACAAAACACTCTTCCCGCATTTGGGCATCAACCACAACCACCACGATACTCCCCGAAGGGCCAGTCCGCATGAGCAGGTTGGAGCGAACTCCAAGGGCCCCTGCTCCCCGTGGTACCAGAATTAAGTCTCCGGTCAGACCTCGTAGCCGAAGCTACTACCAGTTGAGCTTCCATACTGCTCTGTACTGGTGACCAGGGATTAAATCCCTACCCCTTATCTTTCACCCTTAATCTAACCCCTATTTTCAGCTAATTGTCTCCGCCGCCTGAACAATTCACGCGCAAACCTATCAAACGACCCTAACTGTTCGGTATTTGGACTAGTGGAGATCACACCGCTGACGTCTAATCGTCCATTAGTCCAACTAATCCCCATTCCTTCAAGGTTCCTAATGTCCGAGTACATCGGGCAGAGCGCAATAACATGCGCCCAATCTTCAACACGCGCCCCACACATACACTCTGGCGTGTCAGAAAGGTGCCTCTGATGCAGAAATGCGTTCAGAGGACCATGTCCAGTAAGCAGAAAACCCAGGCTCAGACAGAATCGGAAGTCTGGGTTTTCTTCTACAAACCTAACGTCCCGGATGTACCCATAGGTCACCCTACCGTTAGGGCTATTGTCCCAACGGTCTTGCCACCTTATCTTAACCCTGTCCTTTAGAAGTCTCTTGCTTCCTAGATATCCTTCCCTCTCTACGTCAAGGTCGGAAATCAGGTTATTCTGCAGCAAGGACACACTCAAGCCTCTTCTTAACCTGAATGCAACAGCACGCTGTATGTGTAGATAGGGACAGCGTCCGGTGTGTTTTACGTGAGTACCTGCCGTCGACGGCCTTACCTCACGGTGCTCAAAAGCACGGCGTATCAATACAATGCGTTGATCAGCGCCCCGAAAATGCCAGGCATTTTTCAGTACCGATTGGTAGTGTGGAATGGACACACTACACACCTTGGTGAGGTTCGAGGCCTATCTAACACCTCTGCCGTACTTTGGGTCCGGCACCCGGTTGCAATGCAACTCCACATTGAGTGAACAAAACACTCTTCCCGCATTTGGGCATCAACCACAACCACCACGATACTCCCCGAAGGGCCAGTCCGCATGAGCAGGTTGGAGCGAACTCCAAGGGCCCCTGCTCCCCGTGGTACCAGAATTAAGTCTCCGGTCAGACCTCGTAGCCGAAGCTACTACCAGTTGAGCTTCCATACTGCTCTGTACTGGTGACCAGGGATTAAATCCCTACCCCTTATCTTTCACCCTTAATCTAACCCCTATTTTCAGCTAATTGTCTCCGCCGCCTGAACAATTCACGCGCAAACCTATCAAACGACCCTAACTGTTCGGTATTTGGACTAGTGGAGATCACACCGCTGACGTCTAATCGTCCATTAGTCCAACTAATCCCCATTCCTTCAAGGTTCCTAATGTCCGAGTACATCGGGCAGAGCGCAATAACATGCGCCCAATCTTCAACACGCGCCCCACACATACACTCTGGCGTGTCAGAAAGGTGCCTCTGATGCAGAAATGCGTTCAGAGGACCATGTCCAGTAAGCAGAAAACCCAGGCTCAGACAGAATCGGAAGTCTGGGTTTTCTTCTACAAACCTAACGTCCCGGATGTACCCATAGGTCACCCTACCGTTAGGGCTATTGTCCCAACGGTCTTGCCACCTTATCTTAACCCTGTCCTCTAGAAGTCTCTTGCTTCCTAGATATCCTTCCCTCTCTACGTCAAGGTCGGAAATCAGGTTATTCTGCAGCAAGGACACACTCAAGCCTCTTCTTAACCTGAATGCAACAGCACGCTGTATGACAATCAGGTCAAGAGGGGGTGCACCTAACAAAACTTGCATCGCATCCGTTGAAACGGTGCGACACACTGGCAAACAGGCTAGCAGCATACAGCGCTGCACGGAGAGTACTTTTTGGCGACCGAAGACCGTCGTGGCTAATTCCCACCATACTGCAGCTCCATAAGTGGCACAGGCCACAAATAAGCTACGATATATGGTGCGAACCGCACGACGTCCGAGGCCCCAATCACTCCGTAAAACGCGCCTGACCTTGCCGACAGTCGCCAGCAGTCTTTCTTTCACGCTAACCAAGTGTGGTGTGAAACACATCCTTTCCGTCATGGTCAACCCCAAGTATTTGACTTGCGTCATGTATTTGATGCTGACCCCATTTACACGGACAATCGGTGGACGAGCCGGCGACAATCTGCCCTTAAGCAGCATTGTAACCGTTTTGTCCATTGATATGTCCACACCAACACCTACACCCCAGCTGTGGACAATTTCTAAGAATCGTCCTCCCGCTCGCTCTATTTCGGACCTTGAGTGACCTTCAACTAAAAGAAGAAGGTCGTCCGCGTACGCACAACACTTGCATACTGGTTCAAGTTGTCCAAGCAGAGAGTTCATCATAAGGTTCCAAATATATGGACCACAGATGGATCCCTGCGGGCAGCCCCGAGCCACCCCAATCTCGACACTTCCATTCATTCCTACGATTGAGGCTTTTCTGTCCGAAAAGTAGCTGCGCCAGAGAGTAACTTCCGGGCAGCCGAGCTCCTCCAATCGTTCAATCACCCTATCCCAGATTAGGTAGTCAAAAGCTCCCTTAAAGTCAACAAATATGCCAAGGACATATTCGTTGACGTTCTCCCTAACGGCACTCTGGACATACATCCAAGCATCCTCTACACTGCGTCCTTTCCTGAAACCATACTGCCTATCCGACCACATATCCCGCGTTAGATCCTGAAGTCGTTCCACCATAACTCTCTCCAGTACTTTTCCCAGCACTGGAAGGTGACTGATGCCCCGATAAGAACGAGGATCACTCCTGATCTTATCAGGGGACTTCAGGAGAGGAACGACCCTAGCTCTTTTCCACTCCCGTGGAAAATATCCCTCCCACACGCACTTATTGTAAATGGCCTCCAGGTATTCCGGAATGAACTTCCACATGCTTTTACACATCTCTCCGTTCAAACCATCAAAACCTGGGGATCTTTTACACCTGACCAGGCCAAAGGCGTATCCCAGCTCCCCTTCATCTAGTGGAGGAACAGGTACCTCACACGTTTGAGATACCCGAGCCTCCGCCCTAGGAAAGAACGCTCCTAGCAGAACCCCAGCACAGTCTCTCCACGTTGATAATACAGTATCACCAACGCGGAGAGAGGTGATATCCTCCCTCTTACGACCCCTACAGATCTTGTAGACCTGACCCCATGGGTCGTTCCTATTTTCCCCTATAAAATTCCTCCATTCCTCTTCCTTGGTTTTGACTAGCATTTGTTTGTAATCCCTCATCACACAACTAAATTCATACCTAATCTGGGATAGCCCATCAGAGTTTGACTGTCTAGCGCGTTGAAACTTTCGTCTCAATCGCCGGACAGCTCTCCTCTTCATCGTTAGCTCTTTCGTCCACCACTTAAGTTTTCTCACTCTGAAGCTTTCGAACTTTCCGAGAACACTGTTGTTCACTTCCCACACTACATCGTATAGCCGAGAAATTTGCTCGTCCACCCCAAAGTCTTCAAACTCACTAAGCGGTATTTCTAATACCGCTTCCCTGACAGATCGTCCATATTGGTTCCAGTCGATACCAGAGATACGCCATCGCCGCAATGGACTCTCATACGCCGAGGGAGGAGATTTAGGAGTAACCATAATTTGAATCAAGTTATGGTCACTCAATCCCCACCCTCCCCTAATCACCCACCTAACATTAAAGGTCCTATTTGCTGCCTCATTGATGAAGGACACATCGATGTCGCTCACACCCCCAGGCCCATCAAACGTATACCACTCGCTTGGCTCGTTTAATATGTGAAGACTATTTGTCTCCACCCATTCGCTTAATACCTCGCCTCTAGTGTGGCTTTGATATCCTGACGAATGTCGGGATACCTTACTAAACCACATAGAGGACGAGGCATTCGCATCCATTCCTAGGATAAGCGAGCTACTACTGGCAAGTAGCAGTAGCTTATCCATGTACAGCAGGTAAGGCTCTAGAGGTTCGCTGTATTTGCAATAAACACTAGCGACTACCAATCTACCGAACTCCCCCTCTATGGATACACAAACACCCAGCTGTGACGAATCCAGAACTACGCAGTCGTAGCTCGGATTATTCACAACTATTGCGGCATTTCTCCTAAGGTCTGTGAAGACCCTAAATCCTCCAGGGAGACCCCGAACCACACCATTAGTGGCGTAGGGCTCCTGGAGTAATGCGATGCCGCACCCACCCTCTAGCATACAACCCCCTAACTCGCACATTACGGCATAACAACCCTGACAATTTAGCTGTAAAATCGTCCCCATTAGTGTCTGGAAAGGGCACGCTCTACTATGCCACAGTAGACTGGACAAGCAGCTGACATCATAAGATGCCCAGCTGGTCTACCCTTAAATGCACAGTTGCGACAATGTGGTGCATTGACGCAACTAGCAGCTCTGTGGCCTTCCTGACCACACCTACGGCAGACATCGGACTTGGCCTTACATTGCGCCACTCGATGGTCAAAGCCCATGCACCGAAAACAGCCGGCAACAGGGCTGTCTGGTCGCACTCGGAAGGAAAACCACTTAATGTAGCACCTTCCCGCTTCTAAAAGGGCGGACATTACTTCCTCCGAACCCTCCAGAACGACGTTAGTTTTACCATCTGGCGCCACCTTCCAGGGGCGACTGACCAACCTAACGTCGGATTTCTTTGCCTCCGGACTTAAATTCGTACTGAACAGTTCTTCCATGAATTCCTCATGGGAGATCTCGGTGTGTACTCCTTGCACCACAACCCTTGGCCCCAACTTCCGGTTGACACTGACGTCCAACCCTACCTCCCCGAATTTTGCGTTAGTCGCCACTTTCTCCCTCTCTAATACGGAGGGAGTGCGGATGACCGCCCCACCACCCTTTATCGGCCTAACATCATGGATCCTTACGCCGAGTGAAGGACCCACCTCCTTGACCACCTTTTTGATTACTTCCTTAGAGGAAGTTGCAGGCCCCTTACTCCTGACCACAACTGACCAGGTCTCCACCGGCTTCGGCGACATCGGCGCTATTGCCTTCAGCACGGGTGCTGGAGGGGCAGGCGCCGAAGTCGCGGGAGCCACCATTGGTTTGGTCGGACGCGATCCCCCACACCCTCCCGTAAGGGCATCCACCTGCCCGCGAAGATGAGCGTTCTCCGCAATTATGGTCATCAGGAGTGCCTCGTACTTCGAGGCAAGCTCCATAAGACCCTTCATCTCGGAAACCTCTATATTTTTCCCCCCGAAAACCAACGCGCTAACCTCCGCTGTTACAGCTTTCATAGCTGCAACATGGGTGATAGCGCCACCCCCAACAACACCCCCAACAACACCCCCCTTATTTGAAATACGCTCCCCTTTTATACCTTTCTTCTTTTCTCGTTTTTCTCCTTCACTCTTTTTGCCTCCGCCTGCCTCCTTCGCTGCTCCGGCTACGGGTTTCGACGCTCCCGTCTCGCTGGCGCTCTCGCACGACCTCCCCAACGGTGGAGTGGCCAGGCGAGCCTTTCTGCGCGGTGGGGGCTTCTCCACTTCCTCTTCACCCGCCGATGACGCTGCCGTAATCATTACGACTTCCGAGTCATCGCTTTCGGCGGGTGCCTTCGCTCCTCGCCTTCGTGGTGGAGACATTTTTCTCCTACCCTCGCGATCGCGTACCTACTACACAAGTACGTAACTCGCGATCCGACAAAGTTCGAAATCGGCACTCACGAACGCGTACCTGCACTACAACAATATTGTCAGTGGCCTTCAGGTTTCTTGCGGTCCACACAAAACCGGTGCCCGAACTGTTTGTGGACAATGCGGTCACTGTCTTTTGTTTTACACACACAAAACTTCACGCAGGCAATAACACTGCCTATTGTTTGTAGCACACACCAGGCAAAAACACTGCCTATTGCTTGTAGCACACACCAGGCAAAAAACACTGCCTATTGTTTTTAAGCAAACTTAAACGTGCCTAAATTGTCACTGGCCTTCGCACCAGGCAATAACACTGTCTATTGTTAGTTTTGTCACTGTACACTTGCACTACAATTTTTAAAGCAATTACCCGCGGTAATGCTTTATGTGTCTCTGGCCTTCGATTTAATTCGCGCCAGGCAATTGTATGTTTTCTGTTAACAGAAAAAAAAAAATTCACTGTTTTAAACCGTCACTAAATTGTTTTATCAATGCGCTAACACGACCGTTCACTACGAGTGTCTACAACAGAGTGTAGATAGGGACAGAGGGAATCTCGTTAATCCATTCATGCGCGTCACTAATTAGATGACGAGGCATTTGGCTACCTTAAGAGAGTCATAGTTACTCCCGCCGTTTACCCGCGCTTACTTGAATTTCACTTTGACATTCAGAGCACTGGGCAGAAATCACATTGTGTCAACACCCGTTAGGGCCATCACAATGCTTTGTTTTAATTAGACAGTCGGATTCCCCAAGTCCGTGCCAGTTCTGAATTGATTGTTAATTGATAATCGTTATAATTTAAAAAGTATCTATACAATAATAAATCCTTTAGAAATTTTAGCAAGAAAGTTCCGAAATTGGCTACGTAACTACTATCCGGGGAACAAGAATCGAAATTCTCTATTTACCCAGAACGAGTACATAAACTATGGTATTGCTTCCCAATCAAGCCCGACTATCTCAATCTTCAGAGCCAATCCTTATCCCGAAGTTACGGATCTAATTTGCCGACTTCCCTTACCTACATTATTCTATCGACTAGAGACTCTTCACCTTGGAGACCAGCTGCGGATATTGGTACGGCCTGTTGAGAAGTTTGCGTAACCCCACCATAAATTTTCAAGGTCCGAGGAGAAAATATCGACACAACAGTAAATGTCATGCTCTTCTAGTCCATCTACCATATCTCTCTTCGAAAGACTTCCATGGTAGAACGACTATAAAACAGAAAAGAAAACTCTTCCGATACCTCTCGACGGCTTCTTTATGGTCGTTCCTGTTGCCAGGATGAGCACAAGGCCCATTTTTAATAACAAACGGATACTCAACAGGTTACGGAATTGGAACCGTATTCCCTTTCGTTCAAAATTATTCAAGTGTTTAATTACTATGGAATAAAAATTCATTCATTTCATTTCATTAAAACTTGAAAATTTTCGGCTTTCGCCTTGAACTTAGGACCGACTAACTCGTGATCAACCACTGTTCACACGAAACCCTTCTCCACTTCAGTCCTCCAAGGTCTCATTCGATTATTTGCTACTACCACCAAGATCTGTACCAATAGCGGCTCCATGCAGGCTTACGCCAAACACTTCTAAGCACACCATTGTACCCTCCTACTCACTAAAGTTTCAAAATTTATAATCCAACCGAAATTGTATTATAAATCATGTACTTTAACGGTAATGTATAGGTATACAACTTAAGCGCCATCCACTTTAAGGGCTAGTTGCTTCGGCAGGTGAGTTGTTACACACTCCTTAGCGGATTACGACTTCCATGTCCACCGTCCTGCTGTTTTAAGCAACCAACGCCTTTCATGGTATCTTCATGAGTTGTTAATTTAGGCACCGTAACATTACGTTTGGTTCATCCCACAGCGGCAGTTCTGCTTACCAAAAGTGGCCCACTGGGCACATTATATCATAACCTCAACCTTCATATCAAGAAAGGTGAGGTTCTTACCCATTTAAAGTTTGAGAATAGGTTAAGGTCGTTTCGACCCTAAGGCCTCTAATCATTCGCTTTACCAGATAAGATTATTTTACATAATTTTTAAATGCACCAGCTATCCTGAGGGAAACTTCGGAGGGAACCAGCTACTAGATGGTTCGATTGGTCTTTCGCCCCTATACTCAATTCTGACAATCGATTTGCACGTCAGAACTGTTTCGGTCTTCCATCAGGGTTTCCCCTGACTTCAACCTGATCAAGTATAGTTCACCATCTTTCGGGTCACAGCATATATGCTCAAGGTACGCTCCAGTTAGAGGTATAAATAATAATAAATTATCATTATACATAACTATATGGAACGCCCCGGGATTGAATTAATAATGTAATACATTAAAAATTAATCCCATTATTAATACAGTTAAGTTAATTTCGCCATTAGGTTTAATATAACCCAATGACTTGCACATATGTTAGACTCCTTGGTCCGTGTTTCAAGACGGGTCCCGAAGGTATCCTGAATCTTTCGCATTGTTAATCATATAAATGCATACAATTAATATTAAAATCAATGATAATAATATTATTGTAAAATTCAAAAGAATTTTAGCATTATATATAATAAAATCTATCAACACTTTATCAAATCATCAGTAATTATTCTATGTTAATAAGCTAAAAGCAAATTAATTTGAATAAACTTAAAAACCAATGATCTTTTGATAAATATTTTATTATGTTAATAGATTACAATGTCCTTATATGAAAAAAAATGCACACTATTACTATAATATTTAAAATTAAATACTACAGTTATAATGATGAATTTTTCATAATGGATATTCAGGTTCATCGGGCTTAACCTCTAAGCAGTTTCACGTACTATTTAACTCTCTATTCAGAGTTCTTTTCAACTTTCCCTCACGGTACTTGTTTACTATCGGTCTCATGGTTATATTTAGTTTTAGATGGAGTTTACCACCCACTTAGTGCTGCACTATCAAGCAACACGACTCTTTGGAAATATCTTTCTAGTAATCATTAACGTTATACGGGCCTGGCACCCTCTATGGGTAAATGGCCTCATTTAAGAAGGACTTAAATCGTTAATTTCTCATACTAGATATTAAGATATTCCATACACTGCATCTCACATTTGCCATATAGACAAAGTGACTTAGTGCTGAACTATTTTCTTTTCGCTCGCCGCTACTAAGAAAATCCTTGTTAGTTTCTTTTCCTCCCCTCATTAATATGCTTAAATTCAGGGGGTAGTCCCATATGAGTTGAGGTTGTATAAAATATATTTTAGATTGATTTGTTTATTTTTATTTAATTTTTTTGCTATTTGCTATTTTAAAGAAATATATTTTTATATCTTGATTACTCAATATTATTCAATCTTTTCATCCCTTTTTAAAATTCATAATATAATAATTAATAAAATTAACAACATTATTCCTCCACATATCATATATTTTTTTTTATTATAAATTTTTCTCAATACAATAGAGTGAATTAATTCTAGAATAAAAATTTATTTTATGCTAGACATTCCTCTTATGTATTATTTAATATAATTTAAATAATGTTGAAAATTTTTTCTTTTATGGGAATACTAAGATTCTCATTTATCATAAATTTTCGTTCAAATATGAGGTATTCAAGAATATATTTTCTATATTTCTTTTTATGCTATTAATATTATGGATTGAAAAATACAATCCAATAATATGCCATATGCTTAAATTCTATTAATTGACTAAAAGAATAAGCAACTAATTTAGCATAGTCTTACAACCCTCAACCATATGTAGTCCAAGCAGCACTTTAAAATTAATTAAAGTACATAACAGCATGGACCGCAATATGCGTTCAAAATGTCGATGTTCATGTGTCCTGCAGTTCACACGATGACGCACAGTTTGCTGCGTTCTTCATCGACCCATGAGCCGAGTGATCCACCGCTTAGAGTGATAATGTTTTTGTATTTTTTTAATTCAAAGTCAAAGAATTTTAATTTATTGAAAGTATTAATAATTAATCAATAATAAATTTTTAATACAAAAGTTTAAAACATCTTTCAATAAATTGTAATTTTAAACCCAAACATTTGCAGC
>NW_027212752.1:497500-505000 GCF_042242935.1 Bactrocera oleae | reverse complement strand
TTTTATATTATATAAAAGTTTAAAATGATATTTTCTTATTTGAAAATTATACACAAATACACAAAACATAAAACATAAAAACATTTACAATATACACAACAATTTTTCTATGTGTCTTTCTTTACTATATTTTTTTTCATTATATTTCATTTCTATGTGTGATTTTGTAATGGATTTTTTTAATTTTTGTTTTGGTATCGTGAAAAGAATTTTCGTTCTCTATGTATATATATTATTTAATTATTATGTAAGAACGATATTTCTTCTTATATTGGCAAAATTTTCAAATAATATCATTCTATACATTTTACTTTATTTCAATGCATATAGTAATATATATACCTTTTTTTAAGAGTATATACATTTTTTTCTTGATTTGAAATTAATAATTTCAAATTCTATTATATTTATTTCAATAATAAATATATGATATAAAGTATTTTCGGGTGCAACACATTAATATTTTATTTTATTTAAAAACCATCCTTTTACACATATATTTTATGAGTAAATATTAGAATAGCTCACAAATAAAACTAAAATATTGTTTAATATTTATTTCTACAATATGTTAGTATAGAATAATAGATTTTTATTTTTTTGTATAAAACAAAATCTATTTCTATTTAAACTAACTGTAGGAAACCAGGAATAAAAAACGCTCATTATATACAATATGTTAGTACAGAATATAGAGTTTTGTATAAAACAAAATCTATTTCTATTTAAACTAACTGTATAAAAACCAGGAATAAAAAACGCTCATTATATACAATATGTTAGTACAGAATATAGAGTTTTGTATAAAACAAAATCTATTTCTATTTAAACTAACTGTATAAAAACCAGGAATAAAAAACGCTATTATATACAATATGTTAGTACAGAATATAGAGTTTTGTATAAAACAAAATCTATTTCTATTTAAACTAACTGTATAAAAACCAGGAATAAAAAAACGCTCATTATATACAATATGTTAGTACAGAATATAGAGTTTTGTATAAAACAAAATCTATTTCTATTTAAACTAACTGTATAAAAACCAGGAATAAAAAACGCTATTATATACAATATGTTAGTACAGAATATAGAGTTTTGTATAAAACAAAATCTATTTCTATTTAAACTAACTGTATAAAAACCAGGAATAAAAAAACGCTCATTATATACAATATGTTAGTACAGAATATAGAGTTTTGTATAAAACAAAATCTATTTCTATTTAAACTAACTGTATAAAAACCAGGAATAAAAAACGCTCATTATATACAATATGTTAGTACAGAATATAGAGTTTTGTATAAAACAAAATCTATTTCTATTTAAACTAACTGTATAAAAACCAGGAATAAAAAACGCTCATTATATACAATATGTTAGTACAGAATATAGAGTTTTGTATAAAACAAAATCTATTTCTATTTAAACTAACTGTATAAAAACCAGGAATAAAAAACGCTCATAATATACAATATGTTAGTACAGAATATAGAGTTTTGTATAAAACAAAATCTGTTTCTATTTAAACTAACTGTATAAAAACCAGGAATAAAAAACGCTCATTATATACAATATGTTAGTACAGAATATAGAGTTTTGTATAAAACAAAATCTATTTCTATTTAAACTAACTGTATAAAAACCAGGAATAAAAAACGCTCATTATATACAATATGTTAGTACAGAATATAGAGTTTTGTATAAAACAAAATCTATTTCTATTTAAACTAACTGTATAAAAACCAGGAATAAAAAACGCTCATTATATACAATATGTTAGTACAGAATATAGAGTTTTGTATAAAACAAAATCTATTTCTATTTAAACTAACTGTATAAAAACCAGGAATAAAAAACGCTCATTATATACAATATGTTAGTACAGAATATAGAGTTTTGTATAAAACAAAATCTATTTCTATTTAAACTAACTGTATAAAAACCAGGAATAAAAAACGCTATTATATACAATATGTTAGTACAGAATATAGAGTTTTGTATAAAACAAAATCTATTTCTATTTAAACTAACTGTATAAAAACCAGGAATAAAAAAACGCTCATTATATACAATATGTTAGTACAGAATATAGAGTTTTGTATAAAACAAAATCTATTTCTATTTAAACTAACTGTATAAAAACCAGGAATAAAAAGGCACACAAAATCAACTTTCATTTTCATATTTACTTAAAAATACATATAAAGTAAAAAATATTTCCATATAAATACTAAGTAAATAAAGTCATACAAGTATGAAAATTTTCATACAAGTACTAAATACATAAATCATATAAGTATAGTAATATTCATACTTATAAGTATTTAAAAACAACTTCTTACTAATAAACTAACATAAGGAATTCAAATATATAAAAGTATAATACATTTCCTAGCAGTAAAAAATTTTCATATAAGTACTAAATGTATAAAGTCTATGAAGTAATAAATTTTCATATAAGTACTATTTCAATATATGTCAATTTGAGCAGATTTGTGCAAATTTGTTATAAATGTTCTCTCCCATGTTGACGTTACCAACCCGAAAATATATGGAAAAATTCTTTTAACCTATTTAAAATTTAAAAACTCATATATACGTGGGTAATTTATATCATTTTCAAATATCGTCATGGTCATAATACAACTAATAACATCAAAAGTATTTTTACAATCGATTTTTTTTTTAAATTTTTAACTTGTATGACTTCATATTTAATACTTATATGAAAATTTATTACTTCATAGACTTTATACATTTAATACTTATATGAAAATTTATTACTTCATAGACTTTATACATTTAATACTTATATGAAAATTCATTACTTCATAGACTTTATATTTTTTATACTTATATAAAAATTTATTACTTCATAGACTTTATATTTTACTTCATAGACTTTATACATTTAATACTTATATGAAAATTTATTACTTCATAGACTTTATATATTTACTACTTATATGAAAATTTATTACTTCATAGACTTTATACATTTAGTACTTATATGAAAATTTATTACTTCATAGACTTTATACAATTAATACTTATATGAAAATTATTACTTCATAGACTTTATACAATTAATACTTATATGAAAATTTATTACTTCATAGACTTTATACAATTAATACTTATATGAAAATTTATTACTTCATAGACTTTATACAATTAATACTTATATGAAAATTTATTACTTCATAGACTTTATACATTTAATACTTATATGAAAATTCATTACTTCATAGACTTTATATTTTTTATACTTATATAAAAATTTATTACTTCATAGACTTTATATTTTACTTCATAGACTTTATACATTTAATACTTATATGAAAATTTATTACTTCATAGACTTTATATATTTACTACTTATATGAAAATTTATTACTTCATAGACTTTATACATTTAGTACTTATATGAAAATTTATTACTTCATAGACTTTATACAATTAATACTTATATGAAAATTTATTACTTCATAGACTTTATACAATTAATACTTATATGAAAATTTATTACTTCATAGACTTTATATATTTACTACTTATATGAAAATGTATTACATCATAGACTTTATACATTTAGTACTTATATGAAAATTTATTACTTCAAAGACTTTATACAATTAATACTTATATGAAAATTTATTACTTCATAGACTTTATACAATTAATACTTATATGAAAATTTATTACTTCATAGACTTTATACAATTAATACTTATATGAAAATTTATTACTTCATAGACTTTATACAATTAATACTTATATGAAAATTTATTACTTCATAGACTTTATACATTTAATACTTATATGAAAATTTATTACTTCATAGACTTTATATATTATACTACTTATATGAAAATTTATTACTTCATAGACTTTATACAATTAATACTTATATGAAAATTTATTACTTCATAGACTTTATACAATTAATACTTATATGAAAATTTATTACTTCATAGACTTTATACATTTAATACTTATATGAAAATTCATTACTTCATAGACTTTATATTTTTTATACTTATATAAAAATTTATTACTTCATAGACTTTATATTTTACTTCATAGACTTTATACATTTAATACTTATATGAAAATTTATTACTTCATAGACTTTATATATTTACTACTTATATGAAAATTTATTACTTCATAGACTTTATACATTTAGTACTTATATGAAAATTTATTACTTCATAGACTTTATACAATTAATACTTATATGAAAATTTATTACTTCATAGACTTTGTACAATTAATACTTATATGAAAATTTATTACTTCATAGACTTTATACAATTAATACTTATATGAAAATTTATTACTTCATAGACTTTATACAATTAATACTTATATGAAAATTTATTACTTCATAGACTTTATACATTTAATACTTATATGAAAATTCATTACTTCATAGACTTTATATTTTTTATACTTATATAAAAATTTATTACTTCATAGACTTTATATTTTACTTCATAGACTTTATACATTTAATACTTATATGAAAATTTATTACTTCATAGACTTTATATATTTACTACTTATACGAAAATTTATTACTTCATAGACTTTATACATTTAGTACTTATATGAAAATTTATTACTTCATAGACTTTATACAATTAATACTTATATGAAAATTTATTACTTCATAGACTTTATATATTTACTACTTATATGAAAATTTATTACTTCATAGACTTTATACAATTAATACTTATATGAAAATTTATTACTTCATAGACTTTATACATTTAGTACTTATATGAAAATTTATTACTTCATAGACTTTATACAATTAATACTTATATGAAAATTTATTACTTCATAGACTTTATACAATTAATACTTATATGAAAATTTATTACTTCATAGACTTTATACAATTAATACTTATATGAAAATTTATTACTTCATAGACTTTATACAATTAATACTTATATGAAAATTTATTACTTCATAGACTTTATACAATTAATACTTATATGAAAATTTATTACTTCATAGACTTTATATTTTTTATACTTATATAAAAATTTATTACTTCATAGACTTTATATTTTACTTCATAGACTTTATACATTTAATACTTATATGAAAATTTATTACTTCATAGACTTTATATATTTACTACTTATATGAAAATTTATTACTTCATAGACTTTATACATTTAGTACTTATATGAAAATTTATTACTTCATAGACTTTATACAATTAATACTTATATGAAAATTTATTACTTCATAGACTTTATACAATTAATATTTATATGAAAATTTATTACTTCATAGACTTTATACAATTAATACTTATATGAAAATTTATTACTTCATCGACTTTATACAATTAATACTTATATGAAAATTTATTACTTCATAGACTTTATACAATTAATACTTATATGAAAATTTATTACTTCATAGACTTTATATATTTACTACTTATATGAAAATTTATTACTTCATAGACTTTATACATTTAGTACTTATATGAAAATTTATTACTTCATAGACTTTATACAATTAATACTTATATGAAAATTTATTACTTCATAGACTTTATATATTTACTACTTATATGAAAATTTATTACTTCATAGACTTTATACAATTAATACTTATATGAAAATTTATTACTTCATAGACTTTATACAATTAATACTTATATGAAAATTTATTACTTCATAGACTTTATACAATTAATACTTATATGAAAATTTATTACTTCATAGACTTTATACATTTAATACTTATATGAAAATTTATTACTTCATAGACTTTATATATTTACTACTTATATGAAAATTTATTACTTCATAGACTTTATACATTTAATACTTATATGAAAATTTATTACTTCATAGACTTTATATATTTACTACTTATATGAAAATTTTTTACTTCATAGACTTTATATAATTAATACTTATATGAAAATTTATTACTTCATAGACTTTATACAATTAATACTTATATGAAAATTTATTACTTCATAGACTTTATACAATTAATACTTATATGAAAATTTATTACTTCATAGACTTTATACAATTAATACTTATATGAAAATTTATTACTTCATAGACTTTATACATTTAATACTTATATGAAAATTTATTACTTCATAGACTTTATATATTATACTACTTATATGAAAATTTATTACTTCGTAGACTTTATACAATTAATACTTATATGAAAATTTATTACTTCATAGACTTTATACAATTAATACTTATATGAAAATTTATTACTTCATAGACTTTATACATTTAATACTTATATGAAAATTCATTACTTCATAGACTTTATATTTTTTATACTTATATAAAAATTTATTACTTCATAGACTTTATATTTTACTTCATAGACTTTATACATTTAATACTTATATGAAAATTTATTACTTCATAGACTTTATATATTTACTACTTATATGAAAATTTATTACTTCATAGACTTTATACATTTAGTACTTATATGAAAATTTATTACTTCATAGACTTTATACAATTAATACTTATATGAAAATTTATTACTTCATAGACTTTGTACAATTAATACTTATATGAAAATTTATTACTTCATAGACTTTATACAATTAATACTTATATGAAAATTTATTACTTCATAGACTTTATACAATTAATACTTATATGAAAATTTATTACTTCATAGACTTTATACATTTAATACTTATATGAAAATTCATTACTTCATAGACTTTATATTTTTTATACTTATATAAAAATTTATTACTTCATAGACTTTATATTTTACTTCATAGACTTTATACATTTAATACTTATATGAAAATTTATTACTTCATAGACTTTATATATTTACTACTTATACGAAAATTTATTACTTCATAGACTTTATACATTTAGTACTTATATGAAAATTTATTACTTCATAGACTTTATACAATTAATACTTATATGAAAATTTATTACTTCATAGACTTTATACAATTAATACTTATATGAAAATTTATTACTTCATAGACTTTATATATTTACTACTTATATGAAAATTTATTACTTCATAGACTTTATACAATTAATACTTATATGAAAATTTATTACTTCATAGACTTTATACATTTAGTACTTATATGAAAATTTATTACTTCATAGACTTTATACAATTAATACTTATATGAAAATTTATTACTTCATAGACTTTATACAATTAATACTTATATGAAAATTTATTACTTCATAGACTTTATACAATTAATACTTATATGAAAATTTATTACTTCATAGACTTTATACAATTAATACTTATATGAAAATTTATTACTTCATAGACTTTATACAATTAATACTTATATGAAAATTTATTACTTCATAGACTTTATATTTTTTATACTTATATAAAAATTTATTACTTCATAGACTTTATATTTTACTTCATAGACTTTATACATTTAATACTTATATGAAAATTTATTACTTCATAGACTTT
>NW_027212752.1:485000-492500 GCF_042242935.1 Bactrocera oleae | reverse complement strand
CGGGATTGAATTAATAATGTAATACATTAAAAATTAATCCCATTATTAATACAGTTAAGTTAATTTCGCCATTAGGTTTAATATAACCCAATGACTTGCACATATGTTAGACTCCTTGGTCCGTGTTTCAAGACGGGTCCCGTAGGTATCCTGAATCTTTCGCATTGTTAATCATATAAATGCATACAATTAATATTAAAATCAATGATAATAATATTATTGTAAAATTGAAAAGAATTTTAGCATTATATATAATAAAATCTATCAACACTTTATCAAATCATCAGTAATTATTCTATGTTAATAAGCTAAAAGCAAATTAATTTGAATAAACTTAAAAACCAATGATCTTTTGATAAATATTTTATTATGTTAATAGATTACAATGTCCTTATATGAAAAAAATGCACACTATTACTATAATATTTAAAATTAAATACTACAGTTATAATGATGAATTTTTCATAATGGATATTCAGGTTCATCGGGCTTAACCTCTAAGCAGTTTCACGTACTATTTAACTCTCTATTCAGAGTTCTTTTCAACTTTCCCTCACGGTACTTGTTTACTATCGGTCTCATGGTTATATTTAGTTATAGATGGAGTTTACCACCCACTTAGTGCTGCACTATCAAGCAACACGACTCTTTGGAAATATCTTTCTAGTAATCATTAACGTTATACGGGCCTGGCACCCTCTATGGGTAAATGGCCTCATTTAAGAAGGACTTAAATCGTTAATTTCTCATACTAGATATTAAGATATTCCATACACTGCATCTCACATTTGCCATATAGACAAAGTGACTTAGTGCTGAACTATTTTCTTTTCGCTCGCCGCTACTAAGAAAATCCTTGTTAGTTTATTTCCTCCCCTCATTAATATGCTTAAATTCAGGGGGTAGTCCCATATGAGTTGAGGTTGTATAAAATATATTTTAGATTGATTTGTTTATTTTTATTTAATTTTTTTGCTATTTGCTATTTTAAAGAAATATATTTTTATATCTTGATTACTCAATATTATTCAATCTTTTCATCCCTTTTTAAAATTCATAATATAATAATTAATAAAATTAACAACATTATTCCTCCACATATCATATATTTTTTTTTATTATAAATTTTTCTCAATACAATAGAGTGAATTAATTCTAGAATAAAAATTTATTTTATGCTAGACATTCCTCTTATGTATTATTTAATATAATTTAAATAATGTTGAAAATTTTTTCTTTTACGGGAATACTAAGATTCTCATTTATCATAAATTTTCGTTCAAATATGAGGTATTCAAGAATATATTTTCTATATTTCTTTTTATGCTATTAATATTATGGATTGAAAAATACAATCCAATAATATGCCATATGCTTAAATTCTATTAATTGACTAAAAGAATAAGCAACTAATTTAGCATAGTCTTACAACCCTCAACCATATGTAGTCCAAGCAGCACTTTAAAATTAATTAAAGTACATAACAGCATGGACCGCAATATGCGTTCAAAATGTCGATGTTCATGTGTCCTGCAGTTCACACGATGACGCACAGTTTGCTGCGTTCTTCATCGACCCATGAGCCGAGTGATCCACCGCTTAGAGTGATAATGTTTTTGTATTTTTTTAATTCAAAGTCAAAGAATTTTAATTTATTGAAAGTATTAATAATTAATCAATAATAAATTTTTAATACAAAAGTTTAAAACATCTTTCAATAAATTGTAATTTTAAACCCAAACATTTGCAGCTGCGCATGTCTTAGGTCAACAAAAACAGTAATACCTTTTATATATTATTTTCTTCTCTATTTGTGCGTTTTCTTTTTTTAAATTTTTCAACATGTTTTTAATCACAAATAGAAAATACCATAAAAAAAAGGTATTACACACGTTAATGTGAACAAGTTAACTTATCATTTATAATATTTTATATAAATATCACAATTAAATATTATTTTCTATATAAATAATAAGTACAGCTATATGTTTAAAGGTTATTTTATTGCGTTCAAATACAATGTATGCGAAGTTCACAATATAATATATATTGTCATAATGCATTACAAGGAGTTAAAAAAAAAAAAAAAAAACAGAAAAACATTCAAAACATTGTATAATTCAAAACATTTGGAATGAAAAGAACAAAAAGAAAACTTTTTTTTCTTTTTTATTCTTTTTTTTTATTTTGTTTTTATATAATTATTTTTTTTTTCTTTTCGGATAGGAACACAATAATGATCCTTCCGCAGGTTCACCTACGGAAACCTTGTTACGACTTTTACTTCCTCTAAATAATCAAGTTCGGTCAACTTTTGCGAAACAACCGTGAAACACAAGGCGTCACAGTGATCACGTCCGGAGACCTCACTAAATAATTCAATCGGTAGTAGCGACGGGCGGTGTGTACAAAGGGCAGGGACGTAATCAATGCGAGTTAATGACTCACACTTACTGGGAATTCCAAGTTCATGTGAACAGTTTCAGTTCACAATCCCAAGCATGAAAGTGGTTCAGCGGTTTACCCGGACCTCTCGGTCTAGGAAATACACGTTGATACTTTCATTGTAGCGCGCGTGCAGCCCAGGACATCTAAGGGCATCACAGACCTGTTATTGCTCAATCTCGTTACTGCTAGACGCAATTTGTCCATTTAAGAAGCTAGTGTCCTTATAATGGGACAAACCAACAGGTACGACTCCACTTATATAAACACATTCAAACACTTGTACATTCAAGATGAACGCATGAATGAAGGCTATATAAGCTTCAACACCATAATCCTGAAAGCATCTATTTAATATATTTGAGTCTCGTTCGTTATCGGAATTAACCAGACAAATCACTCCACGAACTAAGAACGGCCATGCACCACCACCCATAGATTCGAGAAAGAGCTATCAATCTGTCTTACACGCTTATGTTCGGACCTGGTAAGTTTTCCCGTGTTGAGTCAAATTAAGCCGCAGGCTCCACTCCTGGTGGTGCCCTTCCGTCAATTCCTTTAAGTTTCAGCTTTGCAACCATACTTCCCCCGGAGCCCAAAAGCTTTGGTTTCCCGGGAAGCGACTGAGAGAGCCATAGTAGTAGCTACACCCAATTGCTAGCTGGCATCGTTTATGGTTAGAACTAGGGCGGTATCTGATCGCCTTCGAACCTCTAACTTTCGTTCTTGATTAATGAAAACATCTTTGGCAAATGCTTTCGCTTAAGTTAGTCTTACGACGGTCCAAGAATTTCACCTCTCGCGTCGTAATACTAATGCCCCCAAACTGCTTCTATTAATCATTACCTCTTGATCTAAAAACCAATGAAAGTAGAACAGAGGTCTTATTTCATTATTCCATGCACAAAATATTCAGGCATTTGGAGCCTGCTTTAAGCACTCTAATTTGTTCAAAGTAATTGTACCGGCCCACAACAACACTCGATGAAGAGCACTGAAGCAGGTTTAAATAGGAGGAATATATAAAAAATACATTGTATTAATTATATATAAGAACTCCACCGGTAATACGCTTACATACATAAGGTAATGTACATACCACAATTATAGTTGTACTACCCGTATGAAGCACAAATTCAACTACGAACGTTTTAACCGCAACAACTTTAATATACGCTATTGGAGCTGGAATTACCGCGGCTGCTGGCACCAGACTTGCCCTCCAATAGGTCCTTGTTAAAGGATTTAAAGTGTACTCATTCCAATTACAGGGCCTCGGATATGAGTCCTGTATTGTTATTTTTCGTCACTACCTCCCCGAACTGGGAGTGGGTAATTTACGCGCCTGCTGCCTTCCTTAGATGTGGTAGCCGTTTCTCAGGCTCCCTCTCCGGAATCGAACCCTGATTCCCCGTTACCCGTTGCAACCATGGTAGTCCTAGATACTACCATCAAAAGTTGATAGGGCAGACATTTGAAAGATCTGTCGTCGGTACGAGACCATACGATCTGCAAGTTATCTAGAGTTCAACCAATATAACGATCGAATAATCGCTTGGTTTTAGCCTAATAAAAGCACACGTTCCAAAAGGTCCGTGTTTATTTTGCATGTATTAGCTCTAGAATTACCACAGTTATCCAAGTAACTGTTAACGATCTATGGAACCATAACTGATATAATGAGCCTTTTGCGGTTTCACTTTTAATTTGTTTGTACTTAGACATGCATGGCTTAATCTTTGAGACAAGCATATAACTACTGGCAGGATCAACCAGAATAATATATATTTCTTTTTTATATAATATTTTTTATATTATATAAAAGTTTAAAATGATATTTTCTTATTTGAAAATTATACACAAATACACAAAACATAAAACATAAAAACATTTACAATATACACAACAATTTTTCTATGTTTCTTTCTTTATTATATTTTTTTTCATTATATTTCATTTCTATTGTGTGATTTTGTAATGGATTTTTTTAATTTTTGTTTTGGTATCGTGAAAAGAATTTTCGTTCTCTATACATATTATTATTTAATTATTATGTAAGAACGATATTTCTTCTTATATTGGCAAAATTTTCAAATAATATCATTCTATACATTTTACTTTATTTCAATGCATATAGTAATATATATACCTTTTTTTAAGAGTATATACATTTTTTTCTTGATTTGAAATTAATAATTTCAAATTCTATTATATTTATTTCAATAATAAATATATGATATAAAGTATTTTCGGGTGCAACACATTAATATTTTATTTTATTTAAAAACCATCCTTTTACACATATATTTTATGAGTAAATATTAGAATAGCTCACAAATAAAACTAAAATATTGTTTAATATTTATTTCTACAATATGTTAGTATAGAATAATAGATTTTTATTTTTTTGTATAAAACAAAATCTATTTCTATTTAAACTAACTGTAGGAAACCAGGAATAAAAAACGCTCATTATATACAATATGTTAGTACAGAATATAGAGTTTTGTATAAAACAAAATCTATTTCTATTTAAACTAACTGTATAAAAACCAGGAATAAAAAACGCTCATAATATACAATATGTTAGTACAGAATATAGAGTTTTGTATAAAACAAAATCTATTTCTATTTAAACTAACTGTATAAAAACCAGGAATAAAAAACGCTCATTATATACAATATGTTAGTACAGAATATAGAGTTTTGTATAAAACAAAATCTATTTCTATTTAAACTAACTGTATAAAAACCAGGAATAAAAAACGCTCATTATATACAATATGTTAGTACAGAATATAGAGTTTTGTATAAAACAAAATCTATTTCTATTTAAACTAACTGTATAAAAACCAGGAATAAAAAACGCTCATTATATACAATATGTTAGTACAGAATATAGAGTTTTGTATAAAACAAAATCTATTTCTATTTAAACTAACTGTACAAAAACCAGGAATAAAAAACGCTCATTATATACAATATGTTAGTACAGAATATAGAGCTTTGTATAAAACAAAATCTATTTCTATTTAAACTAACTGTATAAAAACCAGGAATAAAAAACGCTATTATATACAATATGTTAGTACAGAATATAGAGTTTTGTATAAAACAAAATCTATTTCTATTTAAACTAACTGTATAAAAACCAGGAATAAAAAAACGCTCATTATATACAATATGTTAGTACAGAATATAGAGTTTTGTATAAAACAAAATCTATTTCTATTTAAACTAACTGTATAAAAACCAGGAATAAAAAGGCACACAAAATCAACTTTCATTTTCATATTTACTTAAAAATACATATAAAGTAAAAAATATTTCCATATAAATACTAAGTAAATAAAGTCATACAAGTATGAAAATTTTCATACAAGTACTAAATACATAAATCATATAAGTATAGTAATATTCATACTTATAAGTATTTAAAAACAACTTCTTACTAATAAACTAACATAAGGAATTCAAATATATAAAAGTATAATACATTTCCTAGCAGTAAAAAATTTTCATATAAGTACTAAATGTATAAAGTCTATGAAGTAATAAATTTTCATATAAGTACTATTTCAATATATGTCAATTTGAGCAGATTTGTGCAAATTTGTTATAAATGTTCTCTCCCATGTTGACGTTACCAACCCGAAAATATATGGAAAAATTCTTTTAACCTATTTAAAATTTAAAAACTCATATATACGTGGGTAATTTATATCATTTTCAAATATCGTCATGGTCATAATACAACTAATAACATCAAAAGTATTTTTACAATCGATTTTTTTTTTAAATTTTTAACTTGTATGACTTCATATTTAATACTTATATGAAAATTTATTACTTCATAGACTTTATACATTTAATACTTATATGAAAATTTATTACTTCATAGACTTTATACATTTAATACTTATATGAAAATTCATTACTTCATAGACTTTATATTTTTTATACTTATATAAAAATTTATTACTTCATAGACTTTATATTTTACTTCATAGACTTTATACATTTAATACTTATATGAAAATTTATTACTTCATAGACTTTATATATTTACTACTTATATGAAAATTTATTACTTCATAGACTTTATACATTTAGTACTTATATGAAAATTTATTACTTCATAGACTTTATATTTTTTATACTTATATAAAAATTTATTACTTCATAGACTTTATATTTTACTTCATAGACTTTATACATTTAATACTTATATGAAAATTTATTACTTCATAGACTTTATATATTTACTACTTATATGAAAATGTATTACTTCATAGACTTTATACATTTAGTACTTATATGAAAATTTATTACTTCATAGACTTTATACAATTAATACTTATATGAAAATTTATTACTTCATAGACTTTATACAATTAATACTTATATGAAAATTTATTACTTCATAGACTTTATATTTTTTATACTTATATAAAAATTTATTACTTCATAGACTTTATACATTTAGTACTTATATGAAAATTTATTACTTCATAGACTTTATATATTTACTACTTATATGAAAATTTATTACTTCATAGACTTTATACATTTAGTACTTATATGAAAATTTATTACTTCATAGACTTTATACAATTAATACTTATATGAAAATTTATTACTTCATAGACTTTATACAATTAATACTTATATGAAAATTTATTACTTCATAGACTTTATATATTTACTACTTATATGAAAATTTATTACTTCATAGACTTTATACATTTAGTACTTATATGAAAATTTATTACTTCATAGACTTTATACAATTAATACTTATATGAAAATTTATTACTTCATAGACTTTATATTTTTTATACTTATATAAAAATTTATTACTTCATAGACTTTATATTTTACTTCATAGACTTTATACATTTAATACTTATATGAAAATTTATTACTTCATAGACTTTATATTTTTTATACTTATATAAAAATTTATTACTTCATAGACTTTATATTTTACTTCATAGACTTTATACATTTAATACTTATATGAAAATTTATTACTTCATAGACTTTATATATTTA
>NW_027212752.1:477500-480000 GCF_042242935.1 Bactrocera oleae | reverse complement strand
GGCACATTATATCATAACCTCAACCTTCATATCAAGAAAGGTGAGGTTCTTACCCATTTAAAGTTTGAGAATAGGTTAAGGTCGTTTCGACCCTAAGGCCTCTAATCATTCGCTTTACCAGATAAGATTATTTTACATAATTTTTAAATGCACCAGCTATCCTGAGGGAAACTTCGGAGGGAACCAGCTACTAGATGGTTCGATTGGTCTTTCGCCCCTATACTCAATTCTGACAATCGATTTGCACGTCAGAACTGTTTCGGTCTTCCATCAGGGTTTCCCCTGACTTCAACCTGATCAAGTATAGTTCACCATCTTTCGGGTCACAGCATATATGCTCAAGGTACGCTCCAGTTAGAGGTATAAATAATAATAAATTATCATTATACATAACTATATGGAACGCCCCGGGATTGAATTAATAATGTAATACATTAAAAATTAATCCCATTATTAATACAGTTAAGTTAATTTCGCCATTAGGTTTAATATAACCCAATGACTTGCACATATGTTAGACTCCTTGGTCCGTGTTTCAAGACGGGTCCCGAAGGTATCCTGAATCTTTCGCATTGTTAATCATATAAATGCATACAATTAATATTAAAATCAATGATAATAATATTATTGTAAAATTCAAAAGAATTTTAGCATTATATATAATAAAATCTATCAACACTTTATCAAATCATCAGTAATTATTCTATGTTAATAAGCTAAAAGCAAATTAATTTGAATAAACTTAAAAACCAATGATCTTTTGATAAATATTTTATTATGTTAATAGATTACAATGTCCTTATATGAAAAAAATGCACACTATTACTATAATATTTAAAATTAAATACTACAGTTATAATGATGAATTTTTCATAATGGATATTCAGGTTCATCGGGCTTAACCTCTAAGCAGTTTCACGTACTATTTAACTCTCTATTCAGAGTTCTTTTCAACTTTCCCTCACGGTACTTGTTTACTATCGGTCTCATGGTTATATTTAGTTTTAGATGGAGTTTACCACCCACTTAGTGCTGCACTATCAAGCAACACGACTCTTTGGAAATATCTTTCTAGTAATCATTAACGTTATACGGGCCTGGCACCCTCTATGGGTAAATGGCCTCATTTAAGAAGGACTTAAATCGTTAATTTCTCATACTAGATATTAAGATATTCCATACACTGCATCTCACATTTGCCATATAGACAAAGTGACTTAGTGCTGAACTATTTTCTTTTCGCTCGCCGCTACTAAGAAAATCCTTGTTAGTTTATTTCCTCCCCTCATTAATATGCTTAAATTCAGGGGGTAGTCCCATATGAGTTGAGGTTGTATAAAATATATTTTAGATTGATTTGTTTATTTTTATTTAATTTTTTTGCTATTTGCTATTTTAAAGAAATATATTTTTATATCTTGATTACTCAATATTATTCAATCTTTTCATCCCTTTTTAAAATTCATAATATAATAATTAATAAAATTAACAACATTATTCCTCCACATATCATATATTTTTTTTTATTATAAATTTTTCTCAATACAATAGAGTGAATTAATTCTAGAATAAAAATTTATTTTATGCTAGACATTCCTCTTATGTATTATTTAATATAATTTAAATAATGTTGAAAATTTTTTCTTTTATGGGAATACTAAGATTCTCATTTATCATAAATTTTCGTTCAAATATGAGGTATTCAAGAATATATTTTCTATATTTCTTTTTATGCTATTAATATTATGGATTGAAAAATACAATCCAATAATATGCCATATGCTTAAATTCTATTAATTGACTAAAAGAATAAGCAACTAATTTAGCATAGTCTTACAACCCTCAACCATATGTAGTCCAAGCAGCACTTTAAAATTAATTAAAGTACATAACAGCATGGACCGCAATATGCGTTCAAAATGTCGATGTTCATGTGTCCTGCAGTTCACACGATGACGCACAGTTTGCTGCGTTCTTCATCGACCCATGAGCCGAGTGATCCACCGCTTAGAGTGATAATGTTTTTGTATTTTTTTAATTCAAAGTCAAAGAATTTTAATTTATTGAAAGTATTAATAATTAATCAATAATAAATTTTTAATACAAAAGTTTAAAACATCTTTCAATAAATTGTAATTTTAAACCCAAACATTTGCAGCTGCGCATGTCTTAGGTCAACAAAAACAGTAATACCTTTTATATATTATTTTCTTCTCTATTTGTGCGTTTTCTTTTTTTAAATTTTTCAACATGTTTTTAATCACAAATAGAAAATACCATAAAAAAAAGGTATTACACACGTTAATGTGAACAAGTTAACTTATCATTTATAATATTTTATATAAATATCACAATTAAATATTATTTTCTATATAAATAATAAGTACAGCTATATGTTTAAAGGTTATTTTATTGCGTTCAAATACAATGTATGCGAAGTTCACAATATAATATATATTGTCATAATGCATTACAAGGAGTTAAAAAAAAAAAAAAAACA
>NW_027212752.1:452500-475000 GCF_042242935.1 Bactrocera oleae | reverse complement strand
AAGAGTATATACATTTTTTTCTTGATTTGAAATTAATAATTTCAAATTCTATTATATTTATTTCAATAATAAATATATGATAAAAAGTATTTTCGGGTGCAACACATTAATATTTTATTTTATTTAAAAACATATATTTTATGAGTAAATATTAGAATAGCTCACAAATAAAACTAAAATATTGTTTAATATTTATTTCTACAATATGTTAGTATAGAATAATAGATTTTTTATGTTTTTGTATAAAACAAAATCTATTTCTATTTAAACTAACTGTAGGAAACCAGGAATAAAAAACGCTCATTATATACAATATGTTAGTACAGAATATAGAGTTTTGTATAAAACAAAATCTATTTCTATTTAAACTAACTGTATAAAAACCAGGAATAAAAAACGCTCATTATATACAATATGTTAGTACAGAATATAGAGTTTTGTATAAAACAAAATCTATTTCTATTTAAACTAACTGTATAAAAACCAGGAATAAAAAACGCTCATTATATACAATATGTTAGTACAGAATATAGAGTTTTGTATAAAACAAAATCTATTTCTATTTAAACTAACTGTATAAAAACCAGGATTAAAAAGGCACACAAAATCAACTTTCATTTTCATATTTACTTAAAAATACATATAAAGTAAAAAATATTTCCATATAAATACTAAGTAAATAAAGTCATACAAGTATGAAAATTTTCATACAAGTACTAAATACATAAATCATATAAGTATAGTAATATTCATACTTATAAGTATTTAAAAACAATTTCTTACTAATAAACTAACATAAGGAATTCAAATATATAAAAGTATAATACATTTCCTAGCAGTAAAAAATTTTCATATAAGTACTAAATGTATAAAGTCTATGAAGTAATAAATTTTCATATAAGTACTATTTCAGTATATGTCAATTTGAGCAGATTTGTGCAAATTTGTTATAAATGTTCTCTCCCATGTTGACGTTACCAACCCGAAAATATATGGAAAAATTCTTTTAACCTATTTAAAATTTAAAAACTCATATATACGTGGGTAATTTATATCATTTTCAAATATCGTCATGGTCATAATACAACTAATAACATCAAAAGTATTTTTACAATCGATTTTTTTTTTTAAATTTTTAACTTGTATGACTTCATATTTAATACTTATATGAAAATTTATTACTTCATAGACTTTATACATTTAATACTTATATGAAAATTTATTACTTCATAGACTTTATACATTTAATACTTATATGAAAATTCATTACTTCATAGACTTTATATTTTTTATACTTATATAAAAATTTATTACTTCATAGACTTTATATTTTACTTCATAGACTTTATACATTTAATACTCATATGAAAATTTATTACTTCATAGACTTTATATATTTACTACTTATATGAAAATTTATTACTTCATAGACTTTATACATTTAGTACTTATATGAAAATTTATTACTTCATAGACTTTATACAATTAATACTTATATGAAAATTTATTACTTCATAGACTTTATACAATTAATACTTATATGAAAATTTATTACTTCATAGACTTTATATATTTACTACTTATATGAAAATTTATTACTTCATAGACTTTATACATTTAGTACTTATATGAAAATTTATTACTTCATAGACTTTATACAATTAATACTTATATGAAAATTTATTACTTCATAGACTTTATACAATTAATAGTTATATGAAAATTTATTACTTCATAGACTTTATACAATTAATACTTATATGAAAATTTATTACTTCATAGACTTTATACAATTAATACTTATATGAAAATTTATTACTTCATAGACTTTATATTTTACTTCATAGACTTTATACATTTAGTACTTATATGAAAATTTATTACTTCATAGACTTTATACAATTAATACTTATATGAAAATTTATTACTTCATAGACTTTATACAATTAATACTTATATGAAAATTTATTACTTCATAGACTTTATATTTTACTTCATAGACTTTATACATTTAGTACTTATATGAAAATTTATTACTTCATAGACTTTATACAATTAATACTTATATGAAAATTTATTACTTCATAGACTTTATACAATTAATACTTATATGAAAATTTATTACTTCATAGACTTTATACAATTAATACTTATATGAAAATTGATTACTTCATAGACTTTATACATTTAATACTTATATGAAAATTTATTACTTCATAGACTTTATATATTTACTACTTATATGAAAATTTATTACTTCATAGACTTTATACAATTAATACTTATATGAAAATTTATTATTTCATAGACTTTATACAATTAATACTTATATGAAAATTTATTACTTCATAGACTTTATACAATTAATAGTTATATGAAAATTTATTACTTCATAGACTTTATACAATTAATACTTATATGAAAATTTATTACTTCATAGACTTTATACAATTAATACTTATATGAAAATTTATTACTTCATAGACTTTATATATTTACTACTTATATGAAAATTTATTACTTCATAGACTTTATACAATTAATACTTATATGAAAATTTATTATTTCATAGACTTTATACAATTAATACTTATATGAAAATTTATTACTTCATAGACTTTATACAATTAATAGTTATATGAAAATTTATTACTTCATAGACTTTATATTTTACTTCATAGACTTTATACATTTAGTACTTATATGAAAATTTATTACTTCATAGACTTTATACAATTAATACTTATATGAAAATTTATTATTTCATAGACTTTATACAATTAATACTTATATGAAAATTTATTACTTCATAGACTTTATACAATTAATAGTTATATGAAAATTTATTACTTCATAGACTTTATACAATTAATACTTATATGAAAATTTATTACTTCATAGACTTTATACAATTAATACTTATATGAAAATTTATTACTTCATAGACTTTATACAATTAATAGTTATATGAAAATTTATTACTTCATAGACTTTATACAATTAATACTTATATGAAAATTTATTACTTCATAGACTTTATACAATTAATACTTATATGAAAATTTATTACTTCATAGACTTTATACATTTAATACTTATATGAAAATTTATTACTTCATAGACTTTATACAATTAATACTTATATGAAAATTTATTACTTCATAGACTTTATATATTTACTACTTATATGAAAATTTATTACTTCATAGACTTTATACATTTAGTACTTATATGAAAATTTATTACTTCATAGACTTTATACAATTAATACTTATATGAAAATTTATTACTTCATAGACTTTATACAATTAATAGTTATATGAAAATTTATTACTTCATAGACTTTATACAATTAATACTTATATGAAAATTTATTACTTCATAGACTTTATACAATTAATACTTATATGAAAATTTATTACTTCATAGACTTTATATTTTACTTCATAGACTTTATACATTTAGTACTTATATGAAAATTTATTACTTCATAGACTTTATACAATTAATACTTATATGAAAATTTATTACTTCATAGACTTTATACAATTAATACTTATATGAAAATTTATTACTTCATAGACTTTATACAATTAATACTTATATGAAAATTGATTACTTCATAGACTTTATACAATTAATACTTATATGAAAATTTATTACTTCATAGACTTTATACAATTAATACTTATATGAAAATTGATTACTTCATAGACTTTATACATTTAATACTTATATGAAAATTTATTACTTCATAGACTTTATATATTTACT
Organism: Bactrocera oleae; assembly: GCF_042242935.1. NCBI lineage: Eukaryota > Metazoa > Arthropoda > Insecta > Diptera > Tephritidae > Bactrocera > Bactrocera oleae. The sequence continues at coordinate 471,226 of NW_027212752.1, read as the reverse complement.
ACTTATATGAAAATTTATTACTTCATAGACTTTATACAATTAATACTTATATGAAAATTTATTATCTCATAGACTTTATACAATTAATACTTATATGAAAATTTATTACTTCATAGACTTTATACAATTAATAGTTATATGAAAATTTATTACTTCATAGACTTTATACAATTAATACTTATATGAAAATTTATTACTTCATAGACTTTATACAATTAATACTTATATGAAAATTTATTACTTCATAGACTTTATACAATTAATACTTATATGAAAATTTATTACTTCATAGACTTTATACAATTAATACTTATATGAAAATTTATTATTTCATAGACTTTATACAATTAATACTTATATGAAAATTTATTACTTCATAGACTTTATACAATTAATACTTATATGAAAATTGATTACTTCATAGACTTTATACATTTAATACTTATATGAAAATTTATTACTTCATAGACTTTATATATTTACTACTTATATGAAAATTTATTACTTCATAGACTTTATACAATTAATACTTATATGAAAATTTATTATTTCATAGACTTTATACAATTAATACTTATATGAAAATTTATTACTTCATAGACTTTATACAATTAATAGTTATATGAAAATTTATTACTTCATAGACTTTATACAATTAATACTTATATGAAAATTTATTACTTCATAGACTTTATATTTTACTTCATAGACTTTATACAATTAATACTTATATGAAAATTTATTATTTCATAGACTTTATACAATTAATACTTATATGAAAATTTATTACTTCATAGACTTTATACAATTAATAGTTATATGAAAATTTATTACTTCATAGACTTTATACAATTAATACTTATATGAAAATTTATTACTTCATAGACTTTATACAATTAATACTTATATGAAAATTTATTACTTCATAGACTTTATACAATTAATAGTTATATGAAAATTTATTACTTCATAGACTTTATACAATTAATACTTATATGAAAATTTATTACTTCATAGACTTTATACAATTAATACTTATATGAAAATTTATTACTTCATAGACTTTATACATTTAATACTTATATGAAAATTTATTACTTCATAGACTTTATACAATTAATACTTATATGAAAATTTATTACTTCATAGACTTTATATATTTACTACTTATATGAAAATTTATTACTTCATAGACTTTATACATTTAGTACTTATATGAAAATTTATTACTTCATAGACTTTATACAATTAATACTTATATGAAAATTTATTACTTCATAGACTTTATACAATTAATAGTTATATGAAAATTTATTACTTCATAGACTTTATACAATTAATACTTATATGAAAATTTATTACTTCATAGACTTTATACAATTAATACTTATATGAAAATTTATTACTTCATAGACTTTATATTTTACTTCATAGACTTTATACATTTAGTACTTATATGAAAATTTATTACTTCATAGACTTTATACAATTAATACTTATATGAAAATTTATTACTTCATAGACTTTATACAATTAATACTTATATGAAAATTTATTACTTCATAGACTTTATACAATTAATACTTATATGAAAATTGATTACTTCATAGACTTTATACATTTAATACTTATATGAAAATTTATTACTTCATAGACTTTATATATTTACTACTTATATGAAAATTTATTACTTCATAGACTTTATACAATTAATACTTATATGAAAATTTATTATTTCATAGACTTTATACAATTAATACTTATATGAAAATTTATTACTTCATAGACTTTATACAATTAATAGTTATATGAAAATTTATTACTTCATAGACTTTATACAATTAATACTTATATGAAAATTTATTACTTCATAGACTTTATACAATTAATACTTATATGAAAATTTATTACTTCATAGACTTTATATATTTACTACTTATATGAAAATTTATTACTTCATAGACTTTATACAATTAATACTTATATGAAAATTTATTACTTCATAGACTTTATATTTTACTTCATAGACTTTATACATTTAGTACTTATATGAAAATTTATTACTTCATAGACTTTATACAATTAATACTTATATGAAAATTTATTATTTCATAGACTTTATACAATTAATACTTATATGAAAATTTATTACTTCATAGACTTTATACAATTAATAGTTATATGAAAATTTATTACTTCATAGACTTTATACAATTAATACTTATATGAAAATTTATTACTTCATAGACTTTATACAATTAATACTTATATGAAAATTTATTACTTCATAGACTTTATACAATTAATAGTTATATGAAAATTTATTACTTCATAGACTTTATACAATTAATACTTATATGAAAATTTATTACTTCATAGACTTTATACAATTAATACTTATATGAAAATTTATTACTTCATAGACTTTATACATTTAATACTTATATGAAAATTTATTACTTCATAGACTTTATACAATTAATACTTATATGAAAATTTATTACTTCATAGACTTTATATATTTACTACTTATATGAAAATTTATTACTTCATAGACTTTATACATTTAGTACTTATATGAAAATTTATTACTTCATAGACTTTATACAATTAATACTTATATGAAAATTTATTACTTCATAGACTTTATACAATTAATAGTTATATGAAAATTTATTACTTCATAGACTTTATACAATTAATACTTATATGAAAATTTATTACTTCATAGACTTTATACAATTAATACTTATATGAAAATTTATTACTTCATAGACTTTATATTTTACTCATAGACTTTATACATTTAGTACTTATATGAAAATTTATTACTTCATAGACTTTATACAATTAATACTTATATGAAAATTTATTACTTCATAGACTTTATACAATTAATACTTATATGAAAATTTATTACTTCATAGACTTTATATTTTACTTCATAGACTTTATACATTTAGTACTTATATGAAAATTTATTACTTCATAGACTTTATACAATTAATACTTATATGAAAATTTATTACTTCATAGACTTTATACAATTAATACTTATATGAAAATTTATTACTTCATAGACTTTATACAATTAATACTTATATGAAAATTGATTACTTCATAGACTTTATACATTTAATACTTATATGAAAATTTATTACTTCATAGACTTTATATATTTACTACTTATATGAAAATTTATTACTTCATAGACTTTATACAATTAATACTTATATGAAAATTTATTATTTCATAGACTTTATACAATTAATACTTATATGAAAATTTATTACTTCATAGACTTTATACAATTAATAGTTATATGAAAATTTATTACTTCATAGACTTTATACAATTAATACTTATATGAAAATTTATTACTTCATAGACTTTATACAATTAATACTTATATGAAAATTTATTACTTCATAGACTTTATATATTTACTACTTATATGAAAATTTATTACTTCATAGACTTTATACAATTAATACTTATATGAAAATTTATTATTTCATAGACTTTATACAATTAATACTTATATGAAAATTTATTACTTCATAGACTTTATACAATTAATAGTTATATGAAAATTTATTACTTCATAGACTTTATATTTTACTTCATAGACTTTATACATTTAGTACTTATATGAAAATTTATTACTTCATAGACTTTATACAATTAATACTTATATGAAAATTTATTATTTCATAGACTTTATACAATTAATACTTATATGAAAATTTATTACTTCATAGACTTTATACAATTAATAGTTATATGAAAATTTATTACTTCATAGACTTTATACAATTAATACTTATATGAAAATTTATTACTTCATAGACTTTATACAATTAATACTTATATGAAAATTTATTACTTCATAGACTTTATACAATTAATAGTTATATGAAAATTTATTACTTCATAGACTTTATACAATTAATACTTATATGAAAATTTATTACTTCATAGACTTTATACAATTAATACTTATATGAAAATTTATTACTTCATAGACTTTATATTTTACTTCATAGACTTTATACATTTAGTACTTATATGAAAATTTATTACTTCATAGACTTTATACAATTAATACTTATATGAAAATTTATTACTTCATAGACTTTATACAATTAATACTTATATGAAAATTTATTACTTCATAGACTTTATACAATTAATACTTATATGAAAATTGATTACTTCATAGACTTTATACATTTAATACTTATATGAAAATTTATTACTTCATAGACTTTATATATTTACTACTTATATGAAAATTTATTACTTCATAGACTTTATACAATTAATACTTATATGAAAATTTATTATTTCATAGACTTTATACAATTAATACTTATATGAAAATTTATTACTTCATAGACTTTATACAATTAATAGTTATATGAAAATTTATTACTTCATAGACTTTATACAATTAATACTTATATGAAAATTTATTACTTCATAGACTTTATACAATTAATAGTTATATGAAAATTTATTACTTCATAGACTTTATACAATTAATACTTATATGAAAATTTATTACTTCATAGACTTTATACAATTAATACTTATATGAAAATTTATTACTTCATAGACTTTATATTTTACTTCATAGACTTTATACAATTAATACTTATATGAAAATTTATTACTTCATAGACTTTATACAATTAATACTTATATGAAAATTTATTACTTCATAGACTTTATACAATTAATAGTTATATGAAAATTTATTACTTCATAGACTTTATACAATTAATACTTATATGAAAATTTATTACTTCATAGACTTTATACAATTAATACTTATATGAAAATTTATTACTTCATAGACTTTATACAATTAATACTTATATGAAAATTTATTACTTCATAGACTTTATACAATTAATACTTATATGAAAATTTATTACTTCATAGACTTTATATATTTACTACTTATATGAAAATTTATTACTTCATAGACTTTATACATTTACTACTTATATGAAAATTTATTACTTCATAGACTTTATACAATTAATACTTATATGAAAATTTATTACTTCATAGACTTTATACAATTAATACTTATATGAAAATTTATTATTTCATAGACTTTATACAATTAATACTTATATGAAAATTTATTACTTCATAGACTTTATACAATTAATAGTTATATGAAAATTTATTACTTCATAGACTTTATACAATTAATACTTATATGAAAATTTATTACTTCATAGACTTTATACAATTAATACTTATATGAAAATTTATTACTTCATAGACTTTATACAATTAATAGTTATATGAAAATTTATTACTTCATAGACTTTATACAATTAATACTTATATGAAAATTTATTATTTCATAGACTTTATACAATTAATACTTATATGAAAATTTATTACTTCATAGACTTTATACAATTAATAGTTATATGAAAATTTATTACTTCATAGACTTTATACAATTAATACTTATATGAAAATTTATTACTTCATAGACTTTATACAATTAATACTTATATGAAAATTTATTACTTCATAGACTTTATACAATTAATACTTATATGAAAATTGATTACTTCATAGACTTTATACATTTAATACTTATATGAAAATTTATTACTTCATAGACTTTATATATTTACTACTTATATGAAAATTTATTACTTCATAGACTTTATACAATTAATACTTATATGAAAATTTATTATTTCATAGACTTTATACAATTAATACTTATATGAAAATTTATTACTTCATAGACTTTATACAATTAATAGTTATATGAAAATTTATTACTTCATAGACTTTATACAATTAATACTTATATGAAAATTTATTACTTCATAGACTTTATACAATTAATACTTATATGAAAATTTATTACTTCATAGACTTTATATATTTACTACTTATATGAAAATTTATTACTTCATAGACTTTATACAATTAATACTTATATGAAAATTTATTACTTCATAGACTTTATACAATTAATAGTTATATGAAAATTTATTACTTCATAGACTTTATACAATTAATACTTATATGAAAATTTATTACTTCATAGACTTTATACAATTAATACTTATATGAAAATTTATTACTTCATAGACTTTATACAATTAATACTTATATGAAAATTTATTACTTCATAGACTTTATACAATTAATACTTATATGAAAATTTATTACTTCATAGACTTTATATATTTACTACTTATATGAAAATTTATTACTTCATAGACTTTATACATTTACTACTTATATGAAAATTTATTACTTCATAGACTTTATACAATTAATACTTATATGAAAATTTATTACTTCATAGACTTTATACAATTAATACTTATATGAAAATTTATTATTTCATAGACTTTATACAATTAATACTTATATGAAAATTTATTACTTCATAGACTTTATACAATTAATAGTTATATGAAAATTTATTACTTCATAGACTTTATACAATTAATACTTATATGAAAATTTATTACTTCATAGACTTTATACAATTAATACTTATATTTTACTTCATAGACTTTATACATTTAATACTCATATGAAAATTTATTACTTCATAGACTTTATATATTTACTACTTATATGAAAATTTATTACTTCATAGACTTTATACATTTAGTACTTATATGAAAATTTATTACTTCATAGACTTTATACAATTAATACTTATATGAAAATTTATTACTTCATAGACTTTATACAATTAATACTTATATGAAAATTTATTACTTCATAGACTTTATATATTTACTACTTATATGAAAATTTATTACTTCATAGACTTTATACATTTAGTACTTATATGAAAATTTATTACTTCATAGACTTTATACAATTAATACTTATATGAAAATTTATTACTTCATAGACTTTATACAATTAATAGTTATATGAAAATTTATTACTTCATAGACTTTATACAATTAATACTTATATGAAAATTTATTACTTCATAGACTTTATACAATTAATACTTATATGAAAATTTATTACTTCATAGACTTTATATTTTACTTCATAGACTTTATACATTTAGTACTTATATGAAAATTTATTACTTCATAGACTTTATACAATTAATACTTATATGAAAATTTATTACTTCATAGACTTTATACAATTAATACTTATATGAAAATTTATTACTTCATAGACTTTATATTTTACTTCATAGACTTTATACATTTAGTACTTATATGAAAATTTATTACTTCATAGACTTTATACAATTAATACTTATATGAAAATTTATTACTTCATAGACTTTATACAATTAATACTTATATGAAAATTTATTACTTCATAGACTTTATACAATTAATACTTATATGAAAATTGATTACTTCATAGACTTTATACATTTAATACTTATATGAAAATTTATTACTTCATAGACTTTATATATTTACTACTTATATGAAAATTTATTACTTCATAGACTTTATACAATTAATACTTATATGAAAATTTATTATTTCATAGACTTTATACAATTAATACTTATATGAAAATTTATTACTTCATAGACTTTATACAATTAATAGTTATATGAAAATTTATTACTTCATAGACTTTATACAATTAATACTTATATGAAAATTTATTACTTCATAGACTTTATACAATTAATACTTATATGAAAATTTATTACTTCATAGACTTTATATATTTACTACTTATATGAAAATTTATTACTTCATAGACTTTATACAATTAATACTTATATGAAAATTTATTATTTCATAGACTTTATACAATTAATACTTATATGAAAATTTATTACTTCATAGACTTTATACAATTAATAGTTATATGAAAATTTATTACTTCATAGACTTTATATTTTACTTCATAGACTTTATACATTTAGTACTTATATGAAAATTTATTACTTCATAGACTTTATACAATTAATACTTATATGAAAATTTATTATTTCATAGACTTTATACAATTAATACTTATATGAAAATTTATTACTTCATAGACTTTATACAATTAATAGTTATATGAAAATTTATTACTTCATAGACTTTATACAATTAATACTTATATGAAAATTTATTACTTCATAGACTTTATACAATTAATACTTATATGAAAATTTATTACTTCATAGACTTTATACAATTAATAGTTATATGAAAATTTATTACTTCATAGACTTTATACAATTAATACTTATATGAAAATTTATTACTTCATAGACTTTATACAATTAATACTTATATGAAAATTTATTACTTCATAGACTTTATACATTTAATACTTATATGAAAATTTATTACTTCATAGACTTTATACAATTAATACTTATATGAAAATTTATTACTTCATAGACTTTATATATTTACTACTTATATGAAAATTTATTACTTCATAGACTTTATACATTTAGTACTTATATGAAAATTTATTACTTCATAGACTTTATACAATTAATACTTATATGAAAATTTATTACTTCATAGACTTTATACAATTAATAGTTATATGAAAATTTATTACTTCATAGACTTTATACAATTAATACTTATATGAAAATTTATTACTTCATAGACTTTATACAATTAATACTTATATGAAAATTTATTACTTCATAGACTTTATATTTTACTTCATAGACTTTATACATTTAGTACTTATATGAAAATTTATTACTTCATAGACTTTATACAATTAATACTTATATGAAAATTTATTACTTCATAGACTTTATACAATTAATACTTATATGAAAATTTATTACTTCATAGACTTTATACAATTAATACTTATATGAAAATTGATTACTTCATAGACTTTATACAATTAATACTTATATGAAAATTTATTACTTCATAGACTTTATACAATTAATACTTATATGAAAATTGATTACTTCATAGACTTTATACATTTAATACTTATATGAAAATTTATTACTTCATAGACTTTATATATTTACTACTTATATGAAAATTTATTACTTCATAGACTTTATACAATTAATACTTATATGAAAATTTATTATCTCATAGACTTTATACAATTAATACTTATATGAAAATTTATTACTTCATAGACTTTATACAATTAATAGTTATATGAAAATTTATTACTTCATAGACTTTATACAATTAATACTTATATGAAAATTTATTACTTCATAGACTTTATACAATTAATACTTATATGAAAATTTATTACTTCATAGACTTTATACAATTAATACTTATATGAAAATTTATTACTTCATAGACTTTATACAATTAATACTTATATGAAAATTTATTATTTCATAGACTTTATACAATTAATACTTATATGAAAATTTATTACTTCATAGACTTTATACAATTAATACTTATATGAAAATTGATTACTTCATAGACTTTATACATTTAATACTTATATGAAAATTTATTACTTCATAGACTTTATATATTTACTACTTATATGAAAATTTATTACTTCATAGACTTTATACAATTAATACTTATATGAAAATTTATTATTTCATAGACTTTATACAATTAATACTTATATGAAAATTTATTACTTCATAGACTTTATACAATTAATAGTTATATGAAAATTTATTACTTCATAGACTTTATACAATTAATACTTATATGAAAATTTATTACTTCATAGACTTTATATTTTACTTCATAGACTTTATACAATTAATACTTATATGAAAATTTATTATTTCATAGACTTTATACAATTAATACTTATATGAAAATTTATTACTTCATAGACTTTATACAATTAATAGTTATATGAAAATTTATTACTTCATAGACTTTATACAATTAATACTTATATGAAAATTTATTACTTCATAGACTTTATACAATTAATACTTATATGAAAATTTATTACTTCATAGACTTTATACAATTAATAGTTATATGAAAATTTATTACTTCATAGACTTTATACAATTAATACTTATATGAAAATTTATTACTTCATAGACTTTATACAATTAATACTTATATGAAAATTTATTACTTCATAGACTTTATACATTTAATACTTATATGAAAATTTATTACTTCATAGACTTTATACAATTAATACTTATATGAAAATTTATTACTTCATAGACTTTATATATTTACTACTTATATGAAAATTTATTACTTCATAGACTTTATACATTTAGTACTTATATGAAAATTTATTACTTCATAGACTTTATACAATTAATACTTATATGAAAATTTATTACTTCATAGACTTTATACAATTAATAGTTATATGAAAATTTATTACTTCATAGACTTTATACAATTAATACTTATATGAAAATTTATTACTTCATAGACTTTATACAATTAATACTTATATGAAAATTTATTACTTCATAGACTTTATATTTTACTTCATAGACTTTATACATTTAGTACTTATATGAAAATTTATTACTTCATAGACTTTATACAATTAATACTTATATGAAAATTTATTACTTCATAGACTTTATACAATTAATACTTATATGAAAATTTATTACTTCATAGACTTTATACAATTAATACTTATATGAAAATTGATTACTTCATAGACTTTATACATTTAATACTTATATGAAAATTTATTACTTCATAGACTTTATATATTTACTACTTATATGAAAATTTATTACTTCATAGACTTTATACAATTAATACTTATATGAAAATTTATTATTTCATAGACTTTATACAATTAATACTTATATGAAAATTTATTACTTCATAGACTTTATACAATTAATAGTTATATGAAAATTTATTACTTCATAGACTTTATACAATTAATACTTATATGAAAATTTATTACTTCATAGACTTTATACAATTAATACTTATATGAAAATTTATTACTTCATAGACTTTATATATTTACTACTTATATGAAAATTTATTACTTCATAGACTTTATACAATTAATACTTATATGAAAATTTATTACTTCATAGACTTTATATTTTACTTCATAGACTTTATACATTTAGTACTTATATGAAAATTTATTACTTCATAGACTTTATACAATTAATACTTATATGAAAATTTATTATTTCATAGACTTTATACAATTAATACTTATATGAAAATTTATTACTTCATAGACTTTATACAATTAATAGTTATATGAAAATTTATTACTTCATAGACTTTATACAATTAATACTTATATGAAAATTTATTACTTCATAGACTTTATACAATTAATACTTATATGAAAATTTATTACTTCATAGACTTTATACAATTAATAGTTATATGAAAATTTATTACTTCATAGACTTTATACAATTAATACTTATATGAAAATTTATTACTTCATAGACTTTATACAATTAATACTTATATGAAAATTTATTACTTCATAGACTTTATACATTTAATACTTATATGAAAATTTATTACTTCATAGACTTTATACAATTAATACTTATATGAAAATTTATTACTTCATAGACTTTATATATTTACTACTTATATGAAAATTTATTACTTCATAGACTTTATACATTTAGTACTTATATGAAAATTTATTACTTCATAGACTTTATACAATTAATACTTATATGAAAATTTATTACTTCATAGACTTTATACAATTAATAGTTATATGAAAATTTATTACTTCATAGACTTTATACAATTAATACTTATATGAAAATTTATTACTTCATAGACTTTATACAATTAATACTTATATGAAAATTTATTACTTCATAGACTTTATATTTTACTCATAGACTTTATACATTTAGTACTTATATGAAAATTTATTACTTCATAGACTTTATACAATTAATACTTATATGAAAATTTATTACTTCATAGACTTTATACAATTAATACTTATATGAAAATTTATTACTTCATAGACTTTATATTTTACTTCATAGACTTTATACATTTAGTACTTATATGAAAATTTATTACTTCATAGACTTTATACAATTAATACTTATATGAAAATTTATTACTTCATAGACTTTATACAATTAATACTTATATGAAAATTTATTACTTCATAGACTTTATACAATTAATACTTATATGAAAATTGATTACTTCATAGACTTTATACATTTAATACTTATATGAAAATTTATTACTTCATAGACTTTATATATTTACTACTTATATGAAAATTTATTACTTCATAGACTTTATACAATTAATACTTATATGAAAATTTATTATTTCATAGACTTTATACAATTAATACTTATATGAAAATTTATTACTTCATAGACTTTATACAATTAATAGTTATATGAAAATTTATTACTTCATAGACTTTATACAATTAATACTTATATGAAAATTTATTACTTCATAGACTTTATACAATTAATACTTATATGAAAATTTATTACTTCATAGACTTTATATATTTACTACTTATATGAAAATTTATTACTTCATAGACTTTATACAATTAATACTTATATGAAAATTTATTATTTCATAGACTTTATACAATTAATACTTATATGAAAATTTATTACTTCATAGACTTTATACAATTAATAGTTATATGAAAATTTATTACTTCATAGACTTTATATTTTACTTCATAGACTTTATACATTTAGTACTTATATGAAAATTTATTACTTCATAGACTTTATACAATTAATACTTATATGAAAATTTATTATTTCATAGACTTTATACAATTAATACTTATATGAAAATTTATTACTTCATAGACTTTATACAATTAATAGTTATATGAAAATTTATTACTTCATAGACTTTATACAATTAATACTTATATGAAAATTTATTACTTCATAGACTTTATACAATTAATACTTATATGAAAATTTATTACTTCATAGACTTTATACAATTAATAGTTATATGAAAATTTATTACTTCATAGACTTTATACAATTAATACTTATATGAAAATTTATTACTTCATAGACTTTATACAATTAATACTTATATGAAAATTTATTACTTCATAGACTTTATATTTTACTTCATAGACTTTATACATTTAGTACTTATATGAAAATTTATTACTTCATAGACTTTATACAATTAATACTTATATGAAAATTTATTACTTCATAGACTTTATACAATTAATACTTATATGAAAATTTATTACTTCATAGACTTTATACAATTAATACTTATATGAAAATTGATTACTTCATAGACTTTATACATTTAATACTTATATGAAAATTTATTACTTCATAGACTTTATATATTTACTACTTATATGAAAATTTATTACTTCATAGACTTTATACAATTAATACTTATATGAAAATTTATTATTTCATAGACTTTATACAATTAATACTTATATGAAAATTTATTACTTCATAGACTTTATACAATTAATAGTTATATGAAAATTTATTACTTCATAGACTTTATACAATTAATACTTATATGAAAATTTATTACTTCATAGACTTTATACAATTAATAGTTATATGAAAATTTATTACTTCATAGACTTTATACAATTAATACTTATATGAAAATTTATTACTTCATAGACTTTATACAATTAATACTTATATGAAAATTTATTACTTCATAGACTTTATATTTTACTTCATAGACTTTATACAATTAATACTTATATGAAAATTTATTACTTCATAGACTTTATACAATTAATACTTATATGAAAATTTATTACTTCATAGACTTTATACAATTAATAGTTATATGAAAATTTATTACTTCATAGACTTTATACAATTAATACTTATATGAAAATTTATTACTTCATAGACTTTATACAATTAATACTTATATGAAAATTTATTACTTCATAGACTTTATACAATTAATACTTATATGAAAATTTATTACTTCATAGACTTTATACAATTAATACTTATATGAAAATTTATTACTTCATAGACTTTATATATTTACTACTTATATGAAAATTTATTACTTCATAGACTTTATACATTTACTACTTATATGAAAATTTATTACTTCATAGACTTTATACAATTAATACTTATATGAAAATTTATTACTTCATAGACTTTATACAATTAATACTTATATGAAAATTTATTATTTCATAGACTTTATACAATTAATACTTATATGAAAATTTATTACTTCATAGACTTTATACAATTAATAGTTATATGAAAATTTATTACTTCATAGACTTTATACAATTAATACTTATATGAAAATTTATTACTTCATAGACTTTATACAATTAATACTTATATGAAAATTTATTACTTCATAGACTTTATACAATTAATAGTTATATGAAAATTTATTACTTCATAGACTTTATACAATTAATACTTATATGAAAATTTATTATTTCATAGACTTTATACAATTAATACTTATATGAAAATTTATTACTTCATAGACTTTATACAATTAATAGTTATATGAAAATTTATTACTTCATAGACTTTATACAATTAATACTTATATGAAAATTTATTACTTCATAGACTTTATACAATTAATACTTATATGAAAATTTATTACTTCATAGACTTTATACAATTAATAGTTATATGAAAATTTATTACTTCATAGACTTTATACAATTAATACTTATATGAAAATTTATTACTTCATAGACTTTATACAATTAATACTTATATGAAAATTTATTACTTCATAGACTTTATACATTTAATACTTATATGAAAATTTATTACTTCATAGACTTTATACAATTAATACTTATATGAAAATTTATTACTTCATAGACTTTATATATTTACTACTTATATGAAAATTTATTACTTCATAGACTTTATACATTTAGTACTTATATGAAAATTTATTACTTCATAGACTTTATACAATTAATACTTATATGAAAATTTATTACTTCATAGACTTTATACAATTAATAGTTATATGAAAATTTATTACTTCATAGACTTTATACAATTAATACTTATATGAAAATTTATTACTTCATAGACTTTATACAATTAATACTTATATGAAAATTTATTACTTCATAGACTTTATATTTTACTTCATAGACTTTATACATTTAGTACTTATATGAAAATTTATTACTTCATAGACTTTATACAATTAATACTTATATGAAAATTTATTACTTCATAGACTTTATACAATTAATACTTATATGAAAATTTATTACTTCATAGACTTTATACAATTAATACTTATATGAAAATTGATTACTTCATAGACTTTATACAATTAATACTTATATGAAAATTTATTACTTCATAGACTTTATACAATTAATACTTATATGAAAATTGATTACTTCATAGACTTTATACATTTAATACTTATATGAAAATTTATTACTTCATAGACTTTATATATTTACTACTTATATGAAAATTTATTACTTCATAGACTTTATACAATTAATACTTATATGAAAATTTATTATCTCATAGACTTTATACAATTAATACTTATATGAAAATTTATTACTTCATAGACTTTATACAATTAATAGTTATATGAAAATTTATTACTTCATAGACTTTATACAATTAATACTTATATGAAAATTTATTACTTCATAGACTTTATACAATTAATACTTATATGAAAATTTATTACTTCATAGACTTTATACAATTAATACTTATATGAAAATTTATTACTTCATAGACTTTATACAATTAATACTTATATGAAAATTTATTATTTCATAGACTTTATACAATTAATACTTATATGAAAATTTATTACTTCATAGACTTTATACAATTAATACTTATATGAAAATTGATTACTTCATAGACTTTATACATTTAATACTTATATGAAAATTTATTACTTCATAGACTTTATATATTTACTACTTATATGAAAATTTATTACTTCATAGACTTTATACAATTAATACTTATATGAAAATTTATTATTTCATAGACTTTATACAATTAATACTTATATGAAAATTTATTACTTCATAGACTTTATACAATTAATAGTTATATGAAAATTTATTACTTCATAGACTTTATACAATTAATACTTATATGAAAATTTATTACTTCATAGACTTTATATTTTACTTCATAGACTTTATACAATTAATACTTATATGAAAATTTATTATTTCATAGACTTTATACAATTAATACTTATATGAAAATTTATTACTTCATAGACTTTATACAATTAATAGTTATATGAAAATTTATTACTTCATAGACTTTATACAATTAATACTTATATGAAAATTTATTACTTCATAGACTTTATACAATTAATACTTATATGAAAATTTATTACTTCATAGACTTTATACAATTAATAGTTATATGAAAATTTATTACTTCATAGACTTTATACAATTAATACTTATATGAAAATTTATTACTTCATAGACTTTATACAATTAATACTTATATGAAAATTTATTACTTCATAGACTTTATACATTTAATACTTATATGAAAATTTATTACTTCATAGACTTTATACAATTAATACTTATATGAAAATTTATTACTTCATAGACTTTATATATTTACTACTTATATGAAAATTTATTACTTCATAGACTTTATACATTTAGTACTTATATGAAAATTTATTACTTCATAGACTTTATACAATTAATACTTATATGAAAATTTATTACTTCATAGACTTTATACAATTAATAGTTATATGAAAATTTATTACTTCATAGACTTTATACAATTAATACTTATATGAAAATTTATTACTTCATAGACTTTATACAATTAATACTTATATGAAAATTTATTACTTCATAGACTTTATATTTTACTTCATAGACTTTATACATTTAGTACTTATATGAAAATTTATTACTTCATAGACTTTATACAATTAATACTTATATGAAAATTTATTACTTCATAGACTTTATACAATTAATACTTATATGAAAATTTATTACTTCATAGACTTTATACAATTAATACTTATATGAAAATTGATTACTTCATAGACTTTATACATTTAATACTTATATGAAAATTTATTACTTCATAGACTTTATATATTTACTACTTATATGAAAATTTATTACTTCATAGACTTTATACAATTAATACTTATATGAAAATTTATTATTTCATAGACTTTATACAATTAATACTTATATGAAAATTTATTACTTCATAGACTTTATACAATTAATAGTTATATGAAAATTTATTACTTCATAGACTTTATACAATTAATACTTATATGAAAATTTATTACTTCATAGACTTTATACAATTAATACTTATATGAAAATTTATTACTTCATAGACTTTATATATTTACTACTTATATGAAAATTTATTACTTCATAGACTTTATACAATTAATACTTATATGAAAATTTATTACTTCATAGACTTTATATTTTACTTCATAGACTTTATACATTTAGTACTTATATGAAAATCTATTACTTCATAGACTTTATACAATTAATACTTATATGAAAATTTATTATTTCATAGACTTTATACAATTAATACTTATATGAAAATTTATTACTTCATAGACTTTATACAATTAATAGTTATATGAAAATTTATTACTTCATAGACTTTATACAATTAATACTTATATGAAAATTTATTACTTCATAGACTTTATACAATTAATACTTATATGAAAATTTATTACTTCATAGACTTTATACAATTAATAGTTATATGAAAATTTATTACTTCATAGACTTTATACAATTAATACTTATATGAAAATTTATTACTTCATAGACTTTATACAATTAATACTTATATGAAAATTTATTACTTCATAGACTTTATACATTTAATACTTATATGAAAATTTATTACTTCATAGACTTTATACAATTAATACTTATATGAAAATTTATTACTTCATAGACTTTATATCTTTACTACTTATATGAAAATTTATTACTTCATAGACTTTATACATTTAGTACTTATATGAAAATTTATTACTTCATAGACTTTATACAATTAATACTTATATGAAAATTTATTACTTCATAGACTTTATACAATTAATAGTTATATGAAAATTTATTACTTCATAGACTTTATACAATTAATACTTATATGAAAATTTATTACTTCATAGACTTTATACAATTAATACTTATATGAAAATTTATTACTTCATAGACTTTATATTTTACTTCATAGACTTTATACATTTAGTACTTATATGAAAATTTATTACTTCATAGACTTTATACAATTAATACTTATATGAAAATTTATTACTTCATAGACTTTATACAATTAATACTTATATGAAAATTTATTACTTCATAGACTTTATATTTTACTTCATAGACTTTATACATTTAGTACTTATATGAAAATTTATTACTTCATAGACTTTATACAATTAATACTTATATGAAAATTTATTACTTCATAGACTTTATACAATTAATACTTATATGAAAATTTATTACTTCATAGACTTTATACAATTAATACTTATATGAAAATTGATTACTTCATAGACTTTATACATTTAATACTTATATGAAAATTTATTACTTCATAGACTTTATATATTTACTACTTATATGAAAATTTATTACTTCATAGACTTTATACAATTAATACTTATATGAAAATTTATTATTTCATAGACTTTATACAATTAATACTTATATGAAAATTTATTACTTCATAGACTTTATACAATTAATAGTTATATGAAAATTTAT
>NW_027212752.1:445000-447500 GCF_042242935.1 Bactrocera oleae | reverse complement strand
AATTAGATGACGAGGCATTTGGCTACCTTAAGAGAGTCATAGTTACTCCCGCCGTTTACCCGCGCTTACTTGAATTTCTTCACTTTGACATTCAGAGCACTGGGCAGAAATCACATTGTGTCAACACCCGTTAGGGCCATCACAATGCTTTGTTTTAATTAGACAGTCGGATTCCCCAAGTCCGTGCCAGTTCTGAATTGATTGTTAATTGATAATCGTTATAATTTAAAAAGTATCTATACAATAATAAATCCTTTAGAAATTTTAGCAAGAAAGTTCCACAATTGGCTACGTAACTACTATCCGGGGAACAAGAATCGAAATTCTCTATTTACCCAGAACGAGTACATAAACCATGGTATTGCTTCCCAATCAAGCCCGACTATCTCAATCTTCAGAGCCAATCCTTATCCCGAAGTTACGGATCTAATTTGCCGACTTCCCTTACCTACATTATTCTATCGACTAGAGACTCTTCACCTTGGAGACCAGCTGCGGATATTGGTACGGCCTGTTGAGAAGTTTGCGTAACCCCACCATAAATTTTCAAGGTCCGAGGAGAAAATATCGACACAACAGTAAATGTCATGCTCTTCTAGTCCATCTACCATATCTCTCTTCGAAAGACTTCCATGGTAGTACGACTATAAAACAGAAAAGAAAACTCTTCCGATACCTCTCGACGGCTTCTTTATGGTCGTTCCTGTTGCCAGGATGAGCACAAGGCCCATTTTTAATAACAAACGGATACTCAACAGGTTACGGAATTGGAACCGTATTCCCTTTCGTTCAAAATTATTCAAGTGTTTAATTACTATGGAATAAAAATTCATTCATTTCATTTCATTAAAACTTGAAAATTTTCGGCTTTCGCCTTGAACTTAGGACCGACTAACTCGTGATCAACCACTGTTCACACGAAACCCTTCTCCACTTCAGTCCTCCAAGGTCTCATTCGATTATTTGCTACTACCACCAAGATCTGTACCAATAGCGGCTCCATGCAGGCTTACGCCAAACACTTCTAAGCACACCATTGTACCCTCCTACTCACTAAAGTTTCAAAATTTATAATCCAACCGAAATTGTATTATAAATCATGTACTTTAGCGGTAATGTATAGGTATACAACTTAAGCGCCATCCATTTTAAGGGCTAGTTGCTTCGGCAGGTGAGTTGTTACACACTCCTTAGCGGATTACGACTTCCATGTCCACCGTCCTGCTGTTTTAAGCAACCAACGCCTTTCATGGTATCTGCATGAGTTGTTAATTTAGGCACCGTAACATTACGTTTGGTTCATCCCACAGCGCCAGTTCTGCTTACCAAAAGTGGCCCACTGGGCACATTATATCATAACCTCAACCTTCATATCAAGAAAGGTGAGGTTCTTACCCATTTAAAGTTTGAGAATAGGTTAAGGTCGTTTCGACCCTAAGGCCTCTAATCATTCGCTTTACCAGATAAGATTATTTTACATAATTTTTAAATGCACCAGCTATCCTGAGGGAAACTTCGGAGGGAACCAGCTACTAGATGGTTCGATTGGTCTTTCGCCCCTATACTCAATTCTGACAATCGATTTGCACGTCAGAACTGTTTCGGTCTTCCATCAGGGTTTCCCCTGACTTCAACCTGATCAAGTATAGTTCACCATCTTTCGGGTCACAGCATATATGCTCAAGGTACGCTCCAGTTAGAGGTATAAATAATAATAAATTATCATTATACATAACTATATGGAACGCCCCGGGATTGAATTAATAATGTAATACATTAAAAATTAATCCCATTATTAATACAGTTAAGTTAATTTCGCCATTAGGTTTAATATAACCCAATGACTTGCACATATGTTAGACTCCTTGGTCCGTGTTTCAAGACGGGTCCCGAAGGTATCCTGAATCTTTCGCATTGTTAATCATATAAATGCATACAATTAATATTAAAATCAATGATAATAATATTATTGTAAAATTCAAAAGAATTTTAGCATTATATATAATAAAATCTATCAACACTTTATCAAATCATCAGTAATTATTCTATGTTAATAAGCTAAAAGCAAATTAATTTGAATAAACTTAAAAACCAATGATCTTTTGATAAATATTTTATTATGTTAATAGATTACAATGTCCTTATATGAAAAAAATGCACACTATTACTATAATATTTAAAATTAAATACTACAGTTATAATGATGAATTTTTCATAATGGATATTCAGGTTCATCGGGCTTAACCTCTAAGCAGTTTCACGTACTATTTAACTCTCTATTCAGAGTTCTTTTCAACTTTCCCTCACGGTACTTGTTTACTATCGGTCTCATGGTTATATTTAGTTTTAGATGGAGTTTACCACCCACTTAGTGCTGCACTATCAAGCAACACGACTCTTTGGAAATATCTTTCTAGTAATCATTAACGTTATACGGGCCTGGCACCCTCTATGGGTAAATGGCCTCATTTAAGAAGGACTTAAATCGTTAATTTCTCAT
>NW_027212752.1:437500-440000 GCF_042242935.1 Bactrocera oleae | reverse complement strand
AAAGTATAATACATTTCCTAGCAGTAAAAAATTTTCATATAAGTACTAAATGTATAAAGTCTATGAAGTAATAAATTTTCATATAAGTACTATTTCAGTATATGTCAATTTGAGCAGATTTGTGCAAATTTGTTATAAATGTTCTCTCCCATGTTGACGTTACCAACCCGAAAATATATGGAAAAATTCTTTTAACCTATTTAAAATTTAAAAACTCATATATACGTGGGTAATTTATATCATTTTCAAATATCGTCATGGTCATAATACAACTAATAACATCAAAAGTATTTTTACAATCGATTTTTTTTTTAAATTTTTAACTTGTATGACTTCATATTTAATACTTATATGAAAATTTATTACTTCATAGACTTTATACATTTAATACTTATATGAAAATTTATTACTTCATAGACTTTATACATTTAATACTTATATGAAAATTCATTACTTCATAGACTTTATATTTTTTATACTTATATAAAAATTTATTACTTCATAGACTTTATATTTTACTTCATAGACTTTATACATTTAATACTCATATGAAAATTTATTACTTCATAGACTTTATACATTTAATACTCATATGAAAATTTATTACTTCATAGACTTTATACATTTAGTACTTATATGAAAATTTATTACTTCATAGACTTTATACAATTAATACTTATATGAAAATTTATTACTTCATAGACTTTATACAATTAATACTTATATGAAAATTTATTACTTCATAGACTTTATACAATTAATACTTATATGAAAATTTATTACTTCATAGACTTTATACAATTAATACTTATATGAAAATTTATTACTTCATAGACTTTATACAATTAATACTTATATGAAAATTTATTACTTCATAGACTTTATACAATTAATACTTATATGAAAATTTATTATTTCATAGACTTTATACAATTAATACTTATATGAAAATTTATTACTTCATAGACTTTATACAATTAATAGTTATATGAAAATTTATTACTTCATAGACTTTATACAATTAATACTTATATGAAAATTTATTACTTCATAGACTTTATACAATTAATACTTATATGAAAATTTATTACTTCATAGACTTTATATTTTACTTCACAGACTTTATACATTTAGTACTTATATGAAAATTTATTACTTCATAGACTTTATACAATTAATACTTATATGAAAATTTATTACTTCATAGACTTTATACAATTAATACTTATATGAAAATTTATTACTTCATAGACTTTATACAATTAATACTTATATGAAAATTGATTACTTCATAGACTTTATACATTTAATACTTATATGAAAATTTATTACTTCATAGACTTTATATATTTACTACTTATATGAAAATTTATTACTTCATAGACTTTATACAATTAATACTTATATGAAAATTTATTATTTCATAGACTTTATACAATTAATACTTATATGAAAATTTATTACTTCATAGACTTTATACAATTAATAGTTATATGAAAATTTATTACTTCATAGACTTTATACAATTAATACTTATATGAAAATTTATTACTTCATAGACTTTATATTTTACTTCATAGACTTTATACATTTAGTACTTATATGAAAATTTATTACTTCATAGACTTTATACAATTAATACTTATATGAAAATTTATTATTTCATAGACTTTATACAATTAATACTTATATGAAAATTTATTACTTCATAGACTTTATACAATTAATAGTTATATGAAAATTTATTACTTCATAGACTTTATACAATTAATACTTATATGAAAATTTATTACTTCATAGACTTTATACAATTAATACTTATATGAAAATTTATTACTTCATAGACTTTATACAATTAATAGTTATATGAAAATTTATTACTTCATAGACTTTATACAATTAATACTTATATGAAAATTTATTACTTCATAGACTTTATACAATTAATACTTATATGAAAATTTATTACTTCATAGACTTTATACATTTAATACTTATATGAAAATTTATTACTTCATAGACTTTATACAATTAATACTTATATGAAAATTTATTACTTCATAGACTTTATATATTTACTACTTATATGAAAATTTATTACTTCATAGACTTTATACATTTAGTACTTATATGAAAATTTATTACTTCATAGACTTTATACAATTAATACTTATATGAAAATTTATTACTTCATAGACTTTATACAATTAATAGTTATATGAAAATTTATTACTTCATAGACTTTATACAATTAATACTTATATGAAAATTTATTACTTCATAGACTTTATACAATTAATACTTATATGAAAATTTATTACTTCATAGACTTTATATTTTACTTCATAGACTTTATACATTTAGTACTTATATGAAAATTTATTACTTCATAGACTTTATACAATTAATACTTATATGAAAATTTATTACTTCATAGACTTTATACAATTAATACTTATATGAAAATTTATTACTTCATAGACTTTATACAATTAATACT
>NW_027212752.1:422500-432500 GCF_042242935.1 Bactrocera oleae | reverse complement strand
AAAGACTTCCATGGTAGTACGACTATAAAACAGAAAAGAAAACTCTTCCGATACCTCTCGACGGCTTCTTTATGGTCGTTCCTGTTGCCAGGATGAGCACAAGGCCCATTTTTAATAACAAACGGATACTCAACAGGTTACGGAATTGGAACCGTATTCCCTTTCGTTCAAAATTATTCAAGTGTTTAATTACTATGGAATAAAAATTCATTCATTTCATTTCATTAAAACTTGAAAATTTTCGGCTTTCGCCTTGAACTTAGGACCGACTAACTCGTGATCAACCACTGTTCACACGAAACCCTTCTCCACTTCAGTCCTCCAAGGTCTCATTCGATTATTTGCTACTACCACCAAGATCTGTACCAATAGCGGCTCCATGCAGGCTTACGCCAAACACTTCTAAGCACACCATTGTACCCTCCTACTCACTAAAGTTTCAAAATTTATAATCCAACCGAAATTGTATTATAAATCATGTACTTTAGCGGTAATGTATAGGTATACAACTTAAGCGCCATCCATTTTAAGGGCTAGTTGCTTCGGCAGGTGAGTTGTTACACACTCCTTAGCGGATTACGACTTCCATGTCCACCGTCCTGCTGTTTTAAGCAACCAACGCCTTTCATGGTATCTGCATGAGTTGTTAATTTAGGCACCGTAACATTACGTTTGGTTCATCCCACAGCGCCAGTTCTGCTTACCAAAAGTGGCCCACTGGGCACATTATATCATAACCTCAACCTTCATATCAAGAAAGGTGAGGTTCTTACCCATTTAAAGTTTGAGAATAGGTTAAGGTCGTTTCGACCCTAAGGCCTCTAATCATTCGCTTTACCAGATAAGATTATTTTACATAATTTTTAAATGCACCAGCTATCCTGAGGGAAACTTCGGAGGGAACCAGCTACTAGATGGTTCGATTGGTCTTTCGCCCCTATACTCAATTCTGACAATCGATTTGCACGTCAGAACTGTTTCGGTCTTCCATCAGGGTTTCCCCTGACTTCAACCTGATCAAGTATAGTTCACCATCTTTCGGGTCACAGCATATATGCTCAAGGTACGCTCCAGTTAGAGGTATAAATAATAATAAATTATCATTATACATAACTATATGGAACGCCCCGGGATTGAATTAATAATGTAATACATTAAAAATTAATCCCATTATTAATACAGTTAAGTTAATTTCGCCATTAGGTTTAATATAACCCAATGACTTGCACATATGTTAGACTCCTTGGTCCGTGTTTCAAGACGGGTCCCGAAGGTATCCTGAATCTTTCGCATTGTTAATCATATAAATGCATACAATTAATATTAAAATCAATGATAATAATATTATTGTAAAATTCAAAAGAATTTTAGCATTATATATAATAAAATCTATCAACACTTTATCAAATCATCAGTAATTATTCTATGTTAATAAGCTAAAAGCAAATTAATTTGAATAAACTTAAAAACCAATGATCTTTTGATAAATATTTTATTATGTTAATAGATTACAATGTCCTTATATGAAAAAAATGCACACTATTACTATAATATTTAAAATTAAATACTACAGTTATAATGATGAATTTTTCATAATGGATATTCAGGTTCATCGGGCTTAACCTCTAAGCAGTTTCACGTACTATTTAACTCTCTATTCAGAGTTCTTTTCAACTTTCCCTCACGGTACTTGTTTACTATCGGTCTCATGGTTATATTTAGTTTTAGATGGAGTTTACCACCCACTTAGTGCTGCACTATCAAGCAACACGACTCTTTGGAAATATCTTTCTAGTAATCATTAACGTTATACGGGCCTGGCACCCTCTATGGGTAAATGGCCTCATTTAAGAAGGACTTAAATCGTTAATTTCTCATACTAGATATTAAGATATTCCATACACTGCATCTCACATTTGCCATATAGACAAAGTGACTTAGTGCTGAACTATTTTCTTTTCGCTCGCCGCTACTAAGAAAATCCTTGTTAGTTTCTTTTCCTCCCCTCATTAATATGCTTAAATTCAGGGGGTAGTCCCATATGAGTTGAGGTTGTATAAAATATATTTTAGATTGATTTGTTTATTTTTATTTAATTTTTTTGCTATTTGCTATTTTAAAGAAATATATTTTTATATCTTGATTACTCAATATTATTCAATCTTTTCATCCCTTTTTAAAATTCATAATATAATAATTAATAAAATTAACAACATTATTCCTCCACATATCATATATTTTTTTTTATTATAAATTTTTCTCAATACAATAGAGTGAATTAATTCTAGAATAAAAATTTATTTTATGCTAGACATTCCTCTTATGTATTATTTAATATAATTTAAATAATGTTGAAAATTTTTTCTTTTATGGGAATACTAAGATTCTCATTTATCATAAATTTTCGTTCAAATATGAGGTATTCAAGAATATATTTTCTATATTTCTTTTTATGCTATTAATATTATGGATTGAAAAATACAATCCAATAATATGCCATATGCTTAAATTCTATTAATTGACTAAAAGAATAAGCAACTAATTTAGCATAGTCTTACAACCCTCAACCATATGTAGTCCAAGCAGCACTTTAAAATTAATTAAAGTACATAACAGCATGGACCGCAATATGCGTTCAAAATGTCGATGTTCATGTGTCCTGCAGTTCACACGATGACGCACAGTTTGCTGCGTTCTTCATCGACCCATGAGCCGAGTGATCCACCGCTTAGAGTGATAATTTTTTTGTATTTTTTTAATTCAAAGTCAAAGAATTTTATTTATTGAAAGTATTAATAATTAATCAATAATAAATTTTTAATACATAAGTTTAAAACATCTTTCAATAAATTGTAATTTTAAACCCAAACATTTGCAGCTGCGCATGTCTTAGGTCAACAAAAACAGTAATACCTTTTATATATTATTTTCTTCTCTATTTGTGCGTTTTCTTTTTTTAAATTTTTCAACATGTTTTTAATCACAAATAGAAAATACCATAAAAAAAAGGTATTACACACGTTAATGTGAACAAGTTAACTTATCATTTATAATATTTTATATAAATATCACAATTAAATATTATTTTCTATATAAATAATAAGTACAGCTATATGTTTAAAGGTTTTTTTATTGCGTTCAAATACAATGTATGCGAAGTTCACAATATAATATATATTGTCATAATGCATTACAAGGAGTTAAAAAAAAAAAAAAAACAGAAAAACATTCAAAACATTGTATAATTCAAAACATTTTGAATGAAAAGAACAAAAAGAAAACTTTTTTTTCTTTTTTATTCTTTTTTTTTATTTTGTTTTTATATAATTATTTTTTTTTTCTTTTCGGATAGGAACACAATAATGATCCTTCCGCAGGTTCACCTACGGAAACCTTGTTACGACTTTTACTTCCTCTAAATAATCAAGTTCGGTCAACTTTTGCGAAACAACCGTGAAACACAAGGCGTCACAGTGATCACGTCCGGAGACCTCACTAAATAATTCAATCGGTAGTAGCGACGGGCGGTGTGTACAAAGGGCAGGGACGTAATCAATGCGAGTTAATGACTCACACTTACTGGGAATTCCAAGTTCATGTGAACAGTTTCAGTTCACAATCCCAAGCATGAAAGTGGTTCAGCGGTTTACCCGGACCTCTCGGTCTAGGAAATACACGTTGATACTTTCATTGTAGCGCGCGTGCAGCCCAGGACATCTAAGGGCATCACAGACCTGTTATTGCTCAATCTCGTTACTGCTAGACGCAATTTGTCCATTTAAGAAGCTAGTGTCCTTATAATGGGACAAACCAACAGGTACGACTCCACTTATATAAACACATTCAAACACTTGTACATTCAAGATGAACGCATGAATGAAGGCTATATAAGCTTCAACACCATAATCCTGAAAGCATCTATTTAATATATTTGAGTCTCGTTCGTTATCGGAATTAACCAGACAAATCACTCCACGAACTAAGAACGGCCATGCACCACCACCCATAGATTCGAGAAAGAGCTATCAATCTGTCTTACACGCTTATGTTCGGACCTGGTAAGTTTTCCCGTGTTGAGTCAAATTAAGCCGCAGGCTCCACTCCTGGTGGTGCCCTTCCGTCAATTCCTTTAAGTTTCAGCTTTGCAACCATACTTCCCCCGGAGCCCAAAAGCTTTGGTTTCCCGGGAAGCGACTGAGAGAGCCATAGTAGTAGCTACACCCAATTGCTAGCTGGCATCGTTTATGGTTAGAACTAGGGCGGTATCTGATCGCCTTCGAACCTCTAACTTTCGTTCTTGATTAATGAAAACATCTTTGGCAAATGCTTTCGCTTAAGTTAGTCTTACGACGGTCCAAGAATTTCACCTCTCGCGTCGTAATACTAATGCCCCCAAACTGCTTCTATTAATCATTACCTCTTGATCTAAAAACCAATGAAAGTAGAACAGAGGTCTTATTTCATTATTCCATGCACAAAATATTCAGGCATTTGGAGCCTGCTTTAAGCACTCTAATTTGTTCAAAGTAATTGTACCGGCCCACAACAACACTCGATGAAGAGCACTGAAGCAGGTTTAAATAGGAGGAATATATAAAAAATACATTGTATTAATTATATATAAGAACTCCACCGGTAATACGCTTACATACATAAGGTAATGTACATACCACAATTATAGTTGTACTACCCGTATGAAGCACAAATTCAACTACGAACGTTTTAACCGCAACAACTTTAATATACGCTATTGGAGCTGGAATTACCGCGGCTGCTGGCACCAGACTTGCCCTCCAATAGGTCCTTGTTAAAGGATTTAAAGTGTACTCATTCCAATTACAGCGCCTCGGATATGAGTCCTGTATTGTTATTTTTCGTCACTACCTCCCCGAACTGGGAGTGGGTAATTTACGCGCCTGCTGCCTTCCTTAGATGTGGTAGCCGTTTCTCAGGCTCCCTCTCCGGAATCGAACCCTGATTCCCCGTTACCCGTTGCAACCATGGTAGTCCTAGATACTACCATCAAAAGTTGATAGGGCAGACATTTGAAAGATCTGTCGTCGGTACGAGACCATACGATCTGCAAGTTATCTAGAGTTCAACCAATATAACGATCGAATAATCGCTTGGTTTTAGCCTAATAAAAGCACACGTTCCAAAAGGTCCGTGTTTATTTTGCATGTATTAGCTCTAGAATTACCACAGTTATCCAAGTAACTGTTAACGATCTATGGAACCATAACTGATATAATGAGCCTTTTGCGGTTTCACTTTTAATTTGTTTGTACTTAGACATGCATGGCTTAATCTTTGAGACAAGCATATAACTACTGGCAGGATCAACCAGAATAATATATATTTCTTTTTTATATAATATTTTTTATATTATATAAAAGTTTAAAATGATATTTTCTTATTTGAAAATTATACACAAATACACAAAACATAAAAACATTTACAATATACACAACAATTTTTCTATGTTTCTTTCTTTATTATATTTTTTTTCATTATATTTCATTTCTATTGTGTGATTTTGTAATGGATTTTTTAATTTTTGTTTTGGTATCGTGAAAAGAATTTTCGTTCTCTATACATATTATTATTTAATTATTATGTAAGAACGATATTTCTTCTTATATTGGCAAAATTTTCAAATAATATCATTCTATACATTTTACTTTATTTCAATGCATATAGTAATATATATACCTTTTTTTAAGAGTATATACATTTTTTTCTTGATTTGAAATTAATAATTTCAAATTCTATTATATTTATTTCAATAATAAATATATGATAAAAAGTATTTTCGGGTGCAACACATTAATATTTTATTTTATTTAAAAACCATTCTTTTACACATATATTTTATGAGTAAATATTAGAATAGCTCACAAATAAAACTAAAATATTGTTTAATATTTATTTCTACAATATGTTAGTATAGAATAATAGATTTTTTATGTTTTTGTATAAAACAAAATCTATTTCTATTTAAACTAACTGTAGGAAACCAGGAATAAAAAACGCTCATTATATACAATATGTTAGTACAGAATATAGAGTTTTGTATAAAACAAAATTTATTTCTATTTAAACTAACTGTATAAAAACCAGGAATAAAAAACGCTCATTATATACAATATGTTAGTACAGAATATAGAGTTTTGTATAAAACAAAATCTATTTCTATTTAAACTAACTGTATAAAAACCAGGAATAAAAAACGCTCATTATATACAATATGTTAGTACAGAATATAGAGTTTTGTATAAAACAAAATCTATTTCTATTTAAACTAACTGTATAAAAACCAGGAATAAAAAACGCTCATTATATACAATATGTTAGTACAGAATATAGAGTTTTGTATAAAACAAAATCTATTTCTATTTAAACTAACTGTATAAAAACCAGGAATAAAAAACGCTCATTATATACAATATGTTAGTACAGAATATAGAGTTTTGTATAAAACAAAATCTATTTCTATTTAAACTAACTGTATAAAAACCAGGATTAAAAAGGCACACAAAATCAACTTTCATTTTCATATTTACTTAAAAATACATATAAAGTAAAAAATATTTCCATATAAATACTAAGTAAATAAAGTCATACAAGTATGAAAATTTTCATACAAGTACTAAATACATAAATCATATAAGTATAGTAATATTCATACTTATAAGTATTTAAAAACAATTTCTTACTAATAAACTAACATAAGGAATTCAAATATATAAAAGTATAATACATTTCCTAGCAGTAAAAAATTTTCATATAAGTACTAAATGTATAAAGTCTATGAAGTAATAAATTTTCATATAAGTACTATTTCAGTATATGTCAATTTGAGCAGATTTGTGCAAATTTGTTATAAATGTTCTCTCCCATGTTGACGTTACCAACCCGAAAATATATGGAAAAATTCTTTTAACCTATTTAAAATTTAAAAACTCATATATACGTGGGTAATTTATATCATTTTCAAATATCGTCATGGTCATAATACAACTAATAACATCAAAAGTATTTTTACAATCGATTTTTTTTTTAAATTTTTAACTTGTATGACTTCATATTTAATACTTATATGAAAATTTATTACTTCATAGACTTTATACATTTAATACTTATATGAAAATTTATTACTTCATAGACTTTATACATTTAATACTTATATGAAAATTCATTACTTCATAGACTTTATATTTTTTATACTTATATAAAAATTTATTACTTCATAGACTTTATATTTTACTTCATAGACTTTATACATTTAATACTCATATGAAAATTTATTACTTCATAGACTTTATACATTTAATACTCATATGAAAATTTATTACTTCATAGACTTTATACATTTAGTACTTATATGAAAATTTATTACTTCATAGACTTTATACAATTAATACTTATATGAAAATTTATTACTTCATAGACTTTATACAATTAATACTTATATGAAAATTTATTACTTCATAGACTTTATACAATTAATACTTATATGAAAATTTATTACTTCATAGACTTTATACAATTAATACTTATATGAAAATTTATTACTTCATAGACTTTATACAATTAATACTTATATGAAAATTTATTACTTCATAGACTTTATACAATTAATACTTATATGAAAATTTATTATTTCATAGACTTTATACAATTAATACTTATATGAAAATTTATTACTTCATAGACTTTATACAATTAATAGTTATATGAAAATTTATTACTTCATAGACTTTATACAATTAATACTTATATGAAAATTTATTACTTCATAGACTTTATACAATTAATACTTATATGAAAATTTATTACTTCATAGACTTTATATTTTACTTCACAGACTTTATACATTTAGTACTTATATGAAAATTTATTACTTCATAGACTTTATACAATTAATACTTATATGAAAATTTATTACTTCATAGACTTTATACAATTAATACTTATATGAAAATTTATTACTTCATAGACTTTATACAATTAATACTTATATGAAAATTGATTACTTCATAGACTTTATACATTTAATACTTATATGAAAATTTATTACTTCATAGACTTTATATATTTACTACTTATATGAAAATTTATTACTTCATAGACTTTATACAATTAATACTTATATGAAAATTTATTATTTCATAGACTTTATACAATTAATACTTATATGAAAATTTATTACTTCATAGACTTTATACAATTAATAGTTATATGAAAATTTATTACTTCATAGACTTTATACAATTAATACTTATATGAAAATTTATTACTTCATAGACTTTATATTTTACTTCATAGACTTTATACATTTAGTACTTATATGAAAATTTATTACTTCATAGACTTTATACAATTAATACTTATATGAAAATTTATTATTTCATAGACTTTATACAATTAATACTTATATGAAAATTTATTACTTCATAGACTTTATACAATTAATAGTTATATGAAAATTTATTACTTCATAGACTTTATACAATTAATACTTATATGAAAATTTATTACTTCATAGACTTTATACAATTAATACTTATATGAAAATTTATTACTTCATAGACTTTATACAATTAATAGTTATATGAAAATTTATTACTTCATAGACTTTATACAATTAATACTTATATGAAAATTTATTACTTCATAGACTTTATACAATTAATACTTATATGAAAATTTATTACTTCATAGACTTTATACATTTAATACTTATATGAAAATTTATTACTTCATAGACTTTATACAATTAATACTTATATGAAAATTTATTACTTCATAGACTTTATATATTTACTACTTATATGAAAATTTATTACTTCATAGACTTTATACATTTAGTACTTATATGAAAATTTATTACTTCATAGACTTTATACAATTAATACTTATATGAAAATTTATTACTTCATAGACTTTATACAATTAATAGTTATATGAAAATTTATTACTTCATAGACTTTATACAATTAATACTTATATGAAAATTTATTACTTCATAGACTTTATACAATTAATACTTATATGAAAATTTATTACTTCATAGACTTTATATTTTACTTCATAGACTTTATACATTTAGTACTTATATGAAAATTTATTACTTCATAGACTTTATACAATTAATACTTATATGAAAATTTATTACTTCATAGACTTTATACAATTAATACTTATATGAAAATTTATTACTTCATAGACTTTATACAATTAATACTTATATGAAAATTGATTACTTCATAGACTTTATACATTTAATACTTATATGAAAATTTATTACTTCATAGACTTTATATATTTACTACTTATATGAAAATTTATTACTTCATAGACTTTATACAATTAATACTTATATGAAAATTTATTATTTCATAGACTTTATACAATTAATACTTATATGAAAATTTATTACTTCATAGACTTTATATTTTACTTCATAGACTTTATACATTTAGTACTTATATGAAAATTTATTACTTCATAGACTTTATACAATTAATACTTATATGAAAATTTATTACTTCATAGACTTTATACAATTAATAGTTATATGAAAATTTATTACTTCATAGACTTTATACAATTAATACTTATATGAAAATTTATTACTTCATAGACTTTATACAATTAATACTTATATGAAAATTTATTACTTCATAGACTTTATATTTTACTTCATAGACTTTATACATTTAGTACTTATATGAAAATTTATTACTTCATAGACTTTATACAATTAATACTTATATGAAAATTTATTACTTCATAGACTTTATACAATTAATACTTATATGAAAATTTATTACTTCATAGACTTTATACAATTAATACTTATATGAAAATTGATTACTTCATAGACTTTATACATTTAATACTTATATGAAAATTTATTACTTCATAGACTTTATATATTTACTACTTATATGAAAATTTATTACTTCATAGACTTTATACAATTAATACTTATATG
>NW_027212752.1:415000-417500 GCF_042242935.1 Bactrocera oleae | reverse complement strand
CAAGAAAGGTGAGGTTCTTACCCATTTAAAGTTTGAGAATAGGTTAAGGTCGTTTCGACCCTAAGGCCTCTAATCATTCGCTTTACCAGATAAGATTATTTTACATAATTTTTAAATGCACCAGCTATCCTGAGGGAAACTTCGGAGGGAACCAGCTACTAGATGGTTCGATTGGTCTTTCGCCCCTATACTCAATTCTGACAATCGATTTGCACGTCAGAACTGTTTCGGTCTTCCATCAGGGTTTCCCCTGACTTCAACCTGATCAAGTATAGTTCACCATCTTTCGGGTCACAGCATATATGCTCAAGGTACGCTCCAGTTAGAGGTATAAATAATAATAAATTATCATTATACATAACTATATGGAACGCCCCGGGATTGAATTAATAATGTAATACATTAAAAATTAATCCCATTATTAATACAGTTAAGTTAATTTCGCCATTAGGTTTAATATAACCCAATGACTTGCACATATGTTAGACTCCTTGGTCCGTGTTTCAAGACGGGTCCCGAAGGTATCCTGAATCTTTCGCATTGTTAATCATATAAATGCATACAATTAATATTAAAATCAATGATAATAATATTATTGTAAAATTCAAAAGAATTTTAGCATTATATATAATAAAATCTATCAACACTTTATCAAATCATCAGTAATTATTCTATGTTAATAAGCTAAAAGCAAATTAATTTGAATAAACTTAAAAACCAATGATCTTTTGATAAATATTTTATTATGTTAATAGATTACAATGTCCTTATATGAAAAAAATGCACACTATTACTATAATATTTAAAATTAAATACTACAGTTATAATGATGAATTTTTCATAATGGATATTCAGGTTCATCGGGCTTAACCTCTAAGCAGTTTCACGTACTATTTAACTCTCTATTCAGAGTTCTTTTCAACTTTCCCTCACGGTACTTGTTTACTATCGGTCTCATGGTTATATTTAGTTTTAGATGGAGTTTACCACCCACTTAGTGCTGCACTATCAAGCAACACGACTCTTTGGAAATATCTTTCTAGTAATCATTAACGTTATACGGGCCTGGCACCCTCTATGGGTAAATGGCCTCATTTAAGAAGGACTTAAATCGTTAATTTCTCATACTAGATATTAAGATATTCCATACACTGCATCTCACATTTGCCATATAGACAAAGTGACTTAGTGCTGAACTATTTTCTTTTCGCTCGCCGCTACTAAGAAAATCCTTGTTAGTTTCTTTTCCTCCCCTCATTAATATGCTTAAATTCAGGGGGTAGTCCCATATGAGTTGAGGTTGTATAAAATATATTTTAGATTGATTTGTTTATTTTTATTTAATTTTTTTGCTATTTGCTATTTTAAAGAAATATATTTTTATATCTTGATTACTCAATATTATTCAATCTTTTCATCCCTTTTTAAAATTCATAATATAATAATTAATAAAATTAACAACATTATTCCTCCACATATCATATATTTTTTTTTATTATAAATTTTTCTCAATACAATAGAGTGAATTAATTCTAGAATAAAAATTTATTTTATGCTAGACATTCCTCTTATGTATTATTTAATATAATTTAAATAATGTTGAAAATTTTTTCTTTTATGGGAATACTAAGATTCTCATTTATCATAAATTTTCGTTCAAATATGAGGTATTCAAGAATATATTTTCTATATTTCTTTTTATGCTATTAATATTATGGATTGAAAAATACAATCCAATAATATGCCATATGCTTAAATTCTATTAATTGACTAAAAGAATAAGCAACTAATTTAGCATAGTCTTACAACCCTCAACCATATGTAGTCCAAGCAGCACTTTAAAGTTAATTAAAGTACATAACAGCATGGACCGCAATATGCGTTCAAAATGTCGATGTTCATGTGTCCTGCAGTTCACACGATGACGCACAGTTTGCTGCGTTCTTCATCGACCCATGAGCCGAGTGATCCACCGCTTAGAGTGATAATTTTTTTGTATTTTTTTAATTCAAAGTCAAAGAATTTTATTTATTGAAAGTATTAATAATTAATCAATAATAAATTTTTAATACATAAGTTTAAAACATCTTTCAATAAATTGTAATTTTAAACCCAAACATTTGCAGCTGCGCATGTCTTAGGTCAACAAAAACAGTAATACCTTTTATATATTATTTTCTTCTCTATTTGTGCGTTTTCTTTTTTTAAATTTTTCAACATGTTTTTAATCACAAATAGAAAATACCATAAAAAAAAGGTATTACACACGTTAATGTGAACAAGTTAACTTATCATTTATAATATTTTATATAAATATCACAATTAAATATTATTTTCTATATAAATAATAAGTACAGCTATATGTTTAAAGGTTTTTTTATTGCGTTCAAATACAATGTATGCGAAGTTCACAATATAATATATATTGTCATAATGCATTACAAGGAGTTAAAAAAAAAAAAAAAACAGAAAAACATTCAAAACATTGTATAATTCAAAA
>NW_027212752.1:410000-412500 GCF_042242935.1 Bactrocera oleae | reverse complement strand
TTAATAATTTCAAATTCTATTATATTTATTTCAATAATAAATATATGATAAAAAGTATTTTCGGGTGCAACACATTAATATTTTATTTTATTTAAAAACCATCCTTTTACACATATATTTTATGAGTAAATATTAGAATAGCTCACAAATAAAACTAAAATATTGTTTAATATTTATTTCTACAATATGTTAGTATAGAATAATAGATTTTTTATGTTTTTGTATAAAACAAAATCTATTTCTATTTAAACTAACTGTAGGAAACCAGGAATAAAAAACGCTCATTATATACAATATGTTAGTACAGAATATAGAGTTTTGTATAAAACAAAATCTATTTCTATTTAAACTAACTGTATAAAAACCAGGAATAAAAAACGCTATTATATACAATATGTTAGTACAGAATATAGAGTTTTGTATAAAACAAAATCTATTTCTATTTAAACTAACTGTATAAAAACCAGGAATAAAAAACGCTCATTATATACAATATGTTAGTACAGAATATAGAGTTTTGTATAAAACAAAATCTATTTCTATTTAAACTAACTGTATAAAAACCAGGAATAAAAAACGCTCATTATATACAATATGTTAGTACAGAATATAGAATTTTGTATAAAACAAAATCTATTTCTATTTAAACTAACTGTATAAAAACCAGGAATAAAAAACGCTCATTATATACAATATGTTAGTACAGAATATAGAGTTTTGTATAAAACAAAATCTATTTCTATTTAAACTAACTGTATAAAAACCAGGAATAAAAAGGCACACAAAATCAACTTTCATTTTCATATTTACTTAAAAATACATATAAAGTAAAAAATATTTCCATATAAATACTAAGTAAATAAAGTCATACAAGTATGAAAATTTTCATACAAGTACTAAATACATAAATCATATAAGTATAGTAATATTCATACTTATAAGTATTTAAAAACAATTTCTTACTAATAAACTAACATAAGGAATTCAAATATATAAAAGTATAATACATTTCCTAGCAGTAAAAAATTTTCATATAAGTACTAAATGTATAAAGTCTATGAAGCAATAAATTTTCATATAAGTACTATTTCAGTATATGTCAATTTGAGCAGATTTGTGCAAATTTGTTATAAATGTTCTCTCCCATGTTGACGTTACCAACCCGAAAATATATGGAAAAATTCTTTTAACCTATTTAAAATTTAAAAACTCATATATACGTGGGTAATTTATATCATTTTCAAATATCGTCATGGTCATAATACAACTAATAACATCAAAAGTATTTTTACAATCGATTTTTTTTTTAAATTTTTAACTTGTATGACTTCATATTTAATACTTATATGAAAATTTATTACTTCATAGACTTTATACATTTAATACTTATATGAAAATTTATTACTTCATAGACTTTATACATTTAATACTTATATGAAAATTCATTACTTCATAGACTTTATATTTTTTATACTTATATAAAAATTTATTACTTCATAGACTTTATATTTTACTTCATAGACTTTATACATTTAATACTCATATGAAAATTTATTACTTCATAGACTTTATATATTTACTACTTATATGAAAATTTATTACTTCATAGACTTTATACAATTAATACTTATATGAAAATTTATTACTTCATAGACTTTATACAATTAATACTTATATGAAAATTTATTACTTCATAGACTTTATACAATTAATACTTATATGAAAATTTATTACTTCATAGACTTTATACAATTAATACTTATATGAAAATTTATTACTTCATAGACTTTATACATTTAATACTTATATGAAAATTCATTACTTCATAGACTTTATACAATTAATACTTATATGAAAATTTATTACTTCATAGACTTTATACAATTAATACTTATATGAAAATTTATTACTTCATAGACTTTATACAATTAATACTTATATGAAAATTTATTACTTCATAGACTTTATACAATTAATACTTATATGAAAATTTATTACTTCATAGACTTTATACAATTAATACTTATATGAAAATTTATTACTTCATAGACTTTATACAATTAATACTTATATGAAAATTTATTACTTCATAGACTTTATACAATTAATACTTATATGAAAATTTATTACTTCATAGACTTTATACAATTAATACTTATATGAAAATTTATTACTTCATAGACTTTATACAATTAATACTTATATGAAAATTTATTACTTCATAGACTTTATACAATTAATACTTATATGAAAATTTATTACTTCATAGACTTTATACAATTAATACTTATATGAAAATTTATTACTTCATAGACTTTATACAATTAATACTTATATGAAAATTTATTACTTCATAGACTTTATACAATTAATACTTATATGAAAATTTATTACTTCATAGACTTTATACATTTAATACTTATATGAAAATTCATTACTTCATAGACTTTATATTTTTTATACTTATATAAAAATTTATTACTTCATAGACTTTATATTT
>NW_027212752.1:402500-405000 GCF_042242935.1 Bactrocera oleae | reverse complement strand
GCCTTGCCGCGGGCATATTCTTTCCCCAAACCCGCAGGGGAAGTAGATAGGGACAGAGGGAATCTCGTTAATCCATTCATGCGCGTCACTAATTAGATGACGAGGCATTTGGCTACCTTAAGAGAGTCATAGTTACTCCCGCCGTTTACCCGCGCTTACTTGAATTTCTTCACTTTGACATTCAGAGCACTGGGCAGAAATCACATTGTGTCAACACCCGTTAGGGCCATCACAATGCTTTGTTTTAATTAGACAGTCGGATTCCCCAAGTCCGTGCCAGTTCTGAATTGATTGTTAATTGATAATCGTTATAATTTAAAAAGTATCTATACAATAATAAATCCTTTAGAAATTTTAGCAAGAAAGTTCCACAATTGGCTACGTAACTACTATCCGGGGAACAAGAATCGAAATTCTCTATTTACCCAGAACGAGTACATAAACCATGGTATTGCTTCCCAATCAAGCCCGACTATCTCAATCTTCAGAGCCAATCCTTATCCCGAAGTTACGGATCTAATTTGCCGACTTCCCTTACCTACATTATTCTATCGACTAGAGACTCTTCACCTTGGAGACCAGCTGCGGATATTGGTACGGCCTGTTGAGAAGTTTGCGTAACCCCACCATAAATTTTCAAGGTCCGAGGAGAAAATATCGACACAACAGTAAATGTCATGCTCTTCTAGTCCATCTACCATATCTCTCTTCGAAAGACTTCCATGGTAGTACGACTATAAAACAGAAAAGAAAACTCTTCCGATACCTCTCGACGGCTTCTTTATGGTCGTTCCTGTTGCCAGGATGAGCACAAGGCCCATTTTTAATAACAAACGGATACTCAACAGGTTACGGAATTGGAACCGTATTCCCTTTCGTTCAAAATTATTCAAGTGTTTAATTACTATGGAATAAAAATTCATTCATTTCATTTCATTAAAACTTGAAAATTTTCGGCTTTCGCCTTGAACTTAGGACCGACTAACTCGTGATCAACCACTGTTCACACGAAACCCTTCTCCACTTCAGTCCTCCAAGGTCTCATTCGATTATTTGCTACTACCACCAAGATCTGTACCAATAGCGGCTCCATGCAGGCTTACGCCAAACACTTCTAAGCACACCATTGTACCCTCCTACTCACTAAAGTTTCAAAATTTATAATCCAACCGAAATTGTATTATAAATCATGTACTTTAGCGGTAATGTATAGGTATACAACTTAAGCGCCATCCATTTTAAGGGCTAGTTGCTTCGGCAGGTGAGTTGTTACACACTCCTTAGCGGATTACGACTTCCATGTCCACCGTCCTGCTGTTTTAAGCAACCAACGCCTTTCATGGTATCTGCATGAGTTGTTAATTTAGGCACCGTAAC
The DNA here is from genome assembly GCF_042242935.1 of Bactrocera oleae. NCBI lineage: Eukaryota > Metazoa > Arthropoda > Insecta > Diptera > Tephritidae > Bactrocera > Bactrocera oleae. The sequence goes on along the minus strand of NW_027212752.1, from coordinate 403,623 downwards.
ATTACGTTTGGTTCATCCCACAGCGCCAGTTCTGCTTACCAAAAGTGGCCCACTGGGCACATTATATCATAACCTCAACCTTCATATCAAGAAAGGTGAGGTTCTTACCCATTTAAAGTTTGAGAATAGGTTAAGGTCGTTTCGACCCTAAGGCCTCTAATCATTCGCTTTACCAGATAAGATTATTTTACATAATTTTTAAATGCACCAGCTATCCTGAGGGAAACTTCGGAGGGAACCAGCTACTAGATGGTTCGATTGGTCTTTCGCCCCTATACTCAATTCTGACAATCGATTTGCACGTCAGAACTGTTTCGGTCTTCCATCAGGGTTTCCCCTGACTTCAACCTGATCAAGTATAGTTCACCATCTTTCGGGTCACAGCATATATGCTCAAGGTACGCTCCAGTTAGAGGTATAAATAATAATAAATTATCATTATACATAACTATATGGAACGCCCCGGGATTGAATTAATAATGTAATACATTAAAAATTAATCCCATTATTAATACAGTTAAGTTAATTTCGCCATTAGGTTTAATATAACCCAATGACTTGCACATATGTTAGACTCCTTGGTCCGTGTTTCAAGACGGGTCCCGAAGGTATCCTGAATCTTTCGCATTGTTAATCATATAAATGCATACAATTAATATTAAAATCAATGATAATAATATTATTGTAAAATTCAAAAGAATTTTAGCATTATATATAATAAAATCTATCAACACTTTATCAAATCATCAGTAATTATTCTATGTTAATAAGCTAAAAGCAAATTAATTTGAATAAACTTAAAAACCAATGATCTTTTGATAAATATTTTATTATGTTAATAGATTACAATGTCCTTATATGAAAAAAATGCACACTATTACTATAATATTTAAAATTAAATACTACAGTTATAATGATGAATTTTTCATAATGGATATTCAGGTTCATCGGGCTTAACCTCTAAGCAGTTTCACGTACTATTTAACTCTCTATTCAGAGTTCTTTTCAACTTTCCCTCACGGTACTTGTTTACTATCGGTCTCATGGTTATATTTAGTTTTAGATGGAGTTTACCACCCACTTAGTGCTGCACTATCAAGCAACACGACTCTTTGGAAATATC
>NW_027212752.1:395000-397500 GCF_042242935.1 Bactrocera oleae | reverse complement strand
AATCATATAAGTATAGTAATATTCATACTTATAAGTATTTAAAAACAATTTCTTACTAATAAACTAACATAAGGAATTCAAATATATAAAAGTATAATACATTTCCTAGCAGTAAAAAATTTTCATATAAGTACTAAATGTATAAAGTCTATGAAGTAATAAATTTTCATATAAGTACTATTTCAGTATATGTCAATTTGAGCAGATTTGTGCAAATTTGTTATAAATGTTCTCTCCCATGTTGACGTTACCAACCCGAAAATATATGGAAAAATTCTTTTAACCTATTTAAAATTTAAAAACTCATATATACGTGGGTAATTTATATCATTTTCAAATATCGTCATGGTCATAATACAACTAATAACATCAAAAGTATTTTTACAATCGATTTTTTTTTTAAATTTTTAACTTGTATGACTTCATATTTAATACTTATATGAAAATTTATTACTTCATAGACTTTATACATTTAATACTTATATGAAAATTTATTACTTCATAGACTTTATACATTTAATACTTATATGAAAATTCATTACTTCATAGACTTTATATTTTTTATACTTATATAAAAATTTATTACTTCATAGACTTTATATTTTACTTCATAGACTTTATACATTTAATACTCATATGAAAATTTATTACTTCATAGACTTTATATATTTACTACTTATATGAAAATTTATTACTTCATAGACTTTATACATTTAGTACTTATATGAAAATTTATTACTTCATAGACTTTATACAATTAATACTTATATGAAAATTTATTACTTCATAGACTTTATACAATTAATACTTATATGAAAATTTATTACTTCATAGACTTTATACAATTAATACTTATATGAAAATTTATTACTTCATAGACTTTATACAATTAATACTTATATGAAAATTTATTACTTCATAGACTTTATACAATTAATACTTATATGAAAATTTATTACTTCATAGACTTTATACAATTAATACTTATATGAAAATTTATTATTTCATAGACTTTATACAATTAATACTTATATGAAAATTTATTACTTCATAGACTTTATACAATTAATAGTTATATGAAAATTTATTACTTCATAGACTTTATACAATTAATACTTATATGAAAATTTATTACTTCATAGACTTTATACAATTAATACTTATATGAAAATTTATTACTTCATAGACTTTATATTTTACTTCACAGACTTTATACATTTAGTACTTATATGAAAATTTATTACTTCATAGACTTTATACAATTAATACTTATATGAAAATTTATTACTTCATAGACTTTATACAATTAATACTTATATGAAAATTTATTACTTCATAGACTTTATACAATTAATACTTATATGAAAATTGATTACTTCATAGACTTTATACATTTAATACTTATATGAAAATTTATTACTTCATAGACTTTATATATTTACTACTTATATGAAAATTTATTACTTCATAGACTTTATACAATTAATACTTATATGAAAATTTATTATTTCATAGACTTTATACAATTAATACTTATATGAAAATTTATTACTTCATAGACTTTATACAATTAATAGTTATATGAAAATTTATTACTTCATAGACTTTATACAATTAATACTTATATGAAAATTTATTACTTCATAGACTTTATATTTTACTTCATAGACTTTATACATTTAGTACTTATATGAAAATTTATTACTTCATAGACTTTATACAATTAATACTTATATGAAAATTTATTATTTCATAGACTTTATACAATTAATACTTATATGAAAATTTATTACTTCATAGACTTTATACAATTAATAGTTATATGAAAATTTATTACTTCATAGACTTTATACAATTAATACTTATATGAAAATTTATTACTTCATAGACTTTATACAATTAATACTTATATGAAAATTTATTACTTCATAGACTTTATACAATTAATAGTTATATGAAAATTTATTACTTCATAGACTTTATACAATTAATACTTATATGAAAATTTATTACTTCATAGACTTTATACAATTAATACTTATATGAAAATTTATTACTTCATAGACTTTATACATTTAATACTTATATGAAAATTTATTACTTCATAGACTTTATACAATTAATACTTATATGAAAATTTATTACTTCATAGACTTTATATATTTACTACTTATATGAAAATTTATTACTTCATAGACTTTATACATTTAGTACTTATATGAAAATTTATTACTTCATAGACTTTATACAATTAATACTTATATGAAAATTTATTACTTCATAGACTTTATACAATTAATAGTTATATGAAAATTTATTACTTCATAGACTTTATACAATTAATACTTATATGAAAATTTATTACTTCATAGACTTTATACAATTAATACTTATATGAAAATTTATTACTTCATAGACTTTATATTTTACTTCATAGACTTTATACATTTAGTACTTATATGAAAATTTATTACTTCATAGACTTTATACAATTAATACT
>NW_027212752.1:380000-390000 GCF_042242935.1 Bactrocera oleae | reverse complement strand
AGGATGAGCACAAGGCCCATTTTTAATAACAAACGGATACTCAACAGGTTACGGAATTGGAACCGTATTCCCTTTCGTTCAAAATTATTCAAGTGTTTAATTACTATGGAATAAAAATTCATTCATTTCATTTCATTAAAACTTGAAAATTTTCGGCTTTCGCCTTGAACTTAGGACCGACTAACTCGTGATCAACCACTGTTCACACGAAACCCTTCTCCACTTCAGTCCTCCAAGGTCTCATTCGATTATTTGCTACTACCACCAAGATCTGTACCAATAGCGGCTCCATGCAGGCTTACGCCAAACACTTCTAAGCACACCATTGTACCCTCCTACTCACTAAAGTTTCAAAATTTATAATCCAACCGAAATTGTATTATAAATCATGTACTTTAGCGGTAATGTATAGGTATACAACTTAAGCGCCATCCATTTTAAGGGCTAGTTGCTTCGGCAGGTGAGTTGTTACACACTCCTTAGCGGATTACGACTTCCATGTCCACCGTCCTGCTGTTTTAAGCAACCAACGCCTTTCATGGTATCTGCATGAGTTGTTAATTTAGGCACCGTAACATTACGTTTGGTTCATCCCACAGCGCCAGTTCTGCTTACCAAAAGTGGCCCACTGGGCACATTATATCATAACCTCAACCTTCATATCAAGAAAGGTGAGGTTCTTACCCATTTAAAGTTTGAGAATAGGTTAAGGTCGTTTCGACCCTAAGGCCTCTAATCATTCGCTTTACCAGATAAGATTATTTTACATAATTTTTAAATGCACCAGCTATCCTGAGGGAAACTTCGGAGGGAACCAGCTACTAGATGGTTCGATTGGTCTTTCGCCCCTATACTCAATTCTGACAATCGATTTGCACGTCAGAACTGTTTCGGTCTTCCATCAGGGTTTCCCCTGACTTCAACCTGATCAAGTATAGTTCACCATCTTTCGGGTCACAGCATATATGCTCAAGGTACGCTCCAGTTAGAGGTATAAATAATAATAAATTATCATTATACATAACTATATGGAACGCCCCGGGATTGAATTAATAATGTAATACATTAAAAATTAATCCCATTATTAATACAGTTAAGTTAATTTCGCCATTAGGTTTAATATAACCCAATGACTTGCACATATGTTAGACTCCTTGGTCCGTGTTTCAAGACGGGTCCCGAAGGTATCCTGAATCTTTCGCATTGTTAATCATATAAATGCATACAATTAATATTAAAATCAATGATAATAATATTATTGTAAAATTCAAAAGAATTTTAGCATTATATATAATAAAATCTATCAACACTTTATCAAATCATCAGTAATTATTCTATGTTAATAAGCTAAAAGCAAATTAATTTGAATAAACTTAAAAACCAATGATCTTTTGATAAATATTTTATTATGTTAATAGATTACAATGTCCTTATATGAAAAAAATGCACACTATTACTATAATATTTAAAATTAAATACTACAGTTATAATGATGAATTTTTCATAATGGATATTCAGGTTCATCGGGCTTAACCTCTAAGCAGTTTCACGTACTATTTAACTCTCTATTCAGAGTTCTTTTCAACTTTCCCTCACGGTACTTGTTTACTATCGGTCTCATGGTTATATTTAGTTTTAGATGGAGTTTACCACCCACTTAGTGCTGCACTATCAAGCAACACGACTCTTTGGAAATATCTTTCTAGTAATCATTAACGTTATACGGGCCTGGCACCCTCTATGGGTAAATGGCCTCATTTAAGAAGGACTTAAATCGTTAATTTCTCATACTAGATATTAAGATATTCCATACACTGCATCTCACATTTGCCATATAGACAAAGTGACTTAGTGCTGAACTATTTTCTTTTCGCTCGCCGCTACTAAGAAAATCCTTGTTAGTTTCTTTTCCTCCCCTCATTAATATGCTTAAATTCAGGGGGTAGTCCCATATGAGTTGAGGTTGTATAAAATATATTTTAGATTGATTTGTTTATTTTTATTTAATTTTTTTGCTATTTGCTATTTTAAAGAAATATATTTTTATATCTTGATTACTCAATATTATTCAATCTTTTCATCCCTTTTTAAAATTCATAATATAATAATTAATAAAATTAACAACATTATTCCTCCACATATCATATATTTTTTTTTATTATAAATTTTTCTCAATACAATAGAGTGAATTAATTCTAGAATAAAAATTTATTTTATGCTAGACATTCCTCTTATGTATTATTTAATATAATTTAAATAATGTTGAAAATTTTTTCTTTTATGGGAATACTAAGATTCTCATTTATCATAAATTTTCGTTCAAATATGAGGTATTCAAGAATATATTTTCTATATTTCTTTTTATGCTATTAATATTATGGATTGAAAAATACAATCCAATAATATGCCACCATATGCTTAAATTCTATTAATTGACTAAAAGAATAAGCAACTAATTTAGCATAGTCTTACAACCCTCAACCATATGTAGTCCAAGCAGCACTTTAAAATTAATTAAAGTACATAACAGCATGGACCGCAATATGCGTTCAAAATGTCGATGTTCATGTGTCCTGCAGTTCACACGATGACGCACAGTTTGCTGCGTTCTTCATCGACCCATGAGCCGAGTGATCCACCGCTTAGAGTGATAATTTTTTTGTATTTTTTTAATTCAAAGTCAAAGAATTTTATTTATTGAAAGTATTAATAATTAATCAATAATAAATTTTTAATACATAAGTTTAAAACATCTTTCAATAAATTGTAATTTTAAACCCAAACATTTGCAGCTGCGCATGTCTTAGGTCAACAAAAACAGTAATACCTTTTATATATTATTTTCTTCTCTATTTGTGCGTTTTCTTTTTTTAAATTTTTCAACATGTTTTTAATCACAAATAGAAAATACCATAAAAAAAAGGTATTACACACGTTAATGTGAACAAGTTAACTTATCATTTATAATATTTTATATAAATATCACAATTAAATATTATTTTCTATATAAATAATAAGTACAGCTATATGTTTAAAGGTTTTTTTATTGCGTTCAAATACAATGTATGCGAAGTTCACAATATAATATATATTGTCATAATGCATTACAAGGAGTTAAAAAAAAAAAAAAAACAGAAAAACATTCAAAACATTGTATAATTCAAAACATTTTGAATGAAAAGAACAAAAAGAAAACTTTTTTTTCTTTTTTATTCTTTTTTTTTATTTTGTTTTTATATAATTATTTTTTTTTTCTTTTCGGATAGGAACACAATAATGATCCTTCCGCAGGTTCACCTACGGAAACCTTGTTACGACTTTTACTTCCTCTAAATAATCAAGTTCGGTCAACTTTTGCGAAACAACCGTGAAACACAAGGCGTCACAGTGATCACGTCCGGAGACCTCACTAAATAATTCAATCGGTAGTAGCGACGGGCGGTGTGTACAAAGGGCAGGGACGTAATCAATGCGAGTTAATGACTCACACTTACTGGGAATTCCAAGTTCATGTGAACAGTTTCAGTTCACAATCCCAAGCATGAAAGTGGTTCAGCGGTTTACCCGGACCTCTCGGTCTAGGAAATACACGTTGATACTTTCATTGTAGCGCGCGTGCAGCCCAGGACATCTAAGGGCATCACAGACCTGTTATTGCTCAATCTCGTTACTGCTAGACGCAATTTGTCCATTTAAGAAGCTAGTGTCCTTATAATGGGACAAACCAACAGGTACGACTCCACTTATATAAACACATTCAAACACTTGTACATTCAAGATGAACGCATGAATGAAGGCTATATAAGCTTCAACACCATAATCCTGAAAGCATCTATTTAATATATTTGAGTCTCGTTCGTTATCGGAATTAACCAGACAAATCACTCCACGAACTAAGAACGGCCATGCACCACCACCCATAGATTCGAGAAAGAGCTATCAATCTGTCTTACACGCTTATGTTCGGACCTGGTAAGTTTTCCCGTGTTGAGTCAAATTAAGCCGCAGGCTCCACTCCTGGTGGTGCCCTTCCGTCAATTCCTTTAAGTTTCAGCTTTGCAACCATACTTCCCCCGGAGCCCAAAAGCTTTGGTTTCCCGGGAAGCGACTGAGAGAGCCATAGTAGTAGCTACACCCAATTGCTAGCTGGCATCGTTTATGGTTAGAACTAGGGCGGTATCTGATCGCCTTCGAACCTCTAACTTTCGTTCTTGATTAATGAAAACATCTTTGGCAAATGCTTTCGCTTAAGTTAGTCTTACGACGGTCCAAGAATTTCACCTCTCGCGTCGTAATACTAATGCCCCCAAACTGCTTCTATTAATCATTACCTCTTGATCTAAAAACCAATGAAAGTAGAACAGAGGTCTTATTTCATTATTCCATGCACAAAATATTCAGGCATTTGGAGCCTGCTTTAAGCACTCTAATTTGTTCAAAGTAATTGTACCGGCCCACAACAACACTCGATGAAGAGCACTGAAGCAGGTTTAAATAGGAGGAATATATAAAAAATACATTGTATTAATTATATATAAGAACTCCACCGGTAATACGCTTACATACATAAGGTAATGTACATACCACAATTATAGTTGTACTACCCGTATGAAGCACAAATTCAACTACGAACGTTTTAACCGCAACAACTTTAATATACGCTATTGGAGCTGGAATTACCGCGGCTGCTGGCACCAGACTTGCCCTCCAATAGGTCCTTGTTAAAGGATTTAAAGTGTACTCATTCCAATTACAGGGCCTCGGATATGAGTCCTGTATTGTTATTTTTCGTCACTACCTCCCCGAACTGGGAGTGGGTAATTTACGCGCCTGCTGCCTTCCTTAGATGTGGTAGCCGTTTCTCAGGCTCCCTCTCCGGAATCGAACCCTGATTCCCCGTTACCCGTTGCAACCATGGTAGTCCTAGATACTACCATCAAAAGTTGATAGGGCAGACATTTGAAAGATCTGTCGTCGGTACGAGACCATACGATCTGCAAGTTATCTAGAGTTCAACCAATATAACGATCGAATAATCGCTTGGTTTTAGCCTAATAAAAGCACACGTTCCAAAAGGTCCGTGTTTATTTTGCATGTATTAGCTCTAGAATTACCACAGTTATCCAAGTAACTGTTAACGATCTATGGAACCATAACTGATATAATGAGCCTTTTGCGGTTTCACTTTTAATTTGTTTGTACTTAGACATGCATGGCTTAATCTTTGAGACAAGCATATAACTACTGGCAGGATCAACCAGAATAATATATATTTCTTTTTTATATAATATTTTTTATATTATATAAAAGTTTAAAATGATATTTTCTTATTTGAAAATTATACACAAATACACAAAACATAAAAACATTTACAATATACACAACAATTTTTCTATGTTTCTTTCTTTATTATATTTTTTTTCATTATATTTCATTTCTATTGTGTGATTTTGTAATGGATTTTTTAATTTTTGTTTTGGTATCGTGAAAAGAATTTTCGTTCTCTATACATATTATTATTTAATTATTATGTAAGAACGATATTTCTTCTTATATTGGCAAAATTTTCAAATAATATCATTCTATACATTTTACTTTATTTCAATGCATATAGTAATATATATACCTTTTTTTAAGAGTATATACATTTTTTTCTTGATTTGAAATTAATAATTTCAAATTCTATTATATTTATTTCAATAATAAATATATGATAAAAAGTATTTTCGGGTGCAACACATTAATATTTTATTTTATTTAAAAACCATTCTTTTACACATATATTTTATGAGTAAATATTAGAATAGCTCACAAATAAAACTAAAATATTGTTTAATATTTATTTCTACAATATGTTAGTATAGAATAATAGATTTTTTATGTTTTTGTATAAAACAAAATCTATTTCTATTTAAACTAACTGTAGGAAACCAGGAATAAAAAACGCTCATTATATACAATATGTTAGTACAGAATATAGAGTTTTGTATAAAACAAAATTTATTTCTATTTAAACTAACTGTATAAAAACCAGGAATAAAAAACGCTCATTATATACAATATGTTAGTACAGAATATAGAGTTTTGTATAAAACAAAATCTATTTCTATTTAAACTAACTGTATAAAAACCAGGAATAAAAAACGCTCATTATATACAATATGTTAGTACAGAATATAGAGTTTTGTATAAAACAAAATCTATTTCTATTTAAACTAACTGTATAAAAACCAGGAATAAAAAACGCTCATTATATACAATATGTTAGTACAGAATATAGAGTTTTGTATAAAACAAAATCTATTTCTATTTAAACTAACTGTAGGAAACCAGGAATAAAAAACGCTCATTATATACAATATGTTAGTACAGAATATAGAGTTTTGTATAAAACAAAATCTATTTCTATTTAAACTAACTGTATAAAAACCAGGAATAAAAAACGCTATTATATACAATATGTTAGTACAGAATATAGAGTTTTGTATAAAACAAAATCTATTTCTATTTAAACTAACTGTATAAAAACCAGGAATAAAAAACGCTCATTATATACAATATGTTAGTACAGAATATAGAGTTTTGTATAAAACAAAATCTATTTCTATTTAAACTAACTGTATAAAAACCAGGAATAAAAAACGCTCATTATATACAATATGTTAGTACAGAATATAGAATTTTGTATAAAACAAAATCTATTTCTATTTAAACTAACTGTATAAAAACCAGGAATAAAAAACGCTCATTATATACAATATGTTAGTACAGAATATAGAGTTTTGTATAAAACAAAATCTATTTCTATTTAAACTAACTGTATAAAAACCAGGAATAAAAAGGCACACAAAATCAACTTTCATTTTCATATTTACTTAAAAATACATATAAAGTAAAAAATATTTCCATATAAATACTAAGTAAATAAAGTCATACAAGTATGAAAATTTTCATACAAGTACTAAATACATAAATCATATAAGTATAGTAATATTCATACTTATAAGTATTTAAAAACAATTTCTTACTAATAAACTAACATAAGGAATTCAAATATATAAAAGTATAATACATTTCCTAGCAGTAAAAAATTTTCATATAAGTACTAAATGTATAAAGTCTATGAAGCAATAAATTTTCATATAAGTACTATTTCAGTATATGTCAATTTGAGCAGATTTGTGCAAATTTGTTATAAATGTTCTCTCCCATGTTGACGTTACCAACCCGAAAATATATGGAAAAATTCTTTTAACCTATTTAAAATTTAAAAACTCATATATACGTGGGTAATTTATATCATTTTCAAATATCGTCATGGTCATAATACAACTAATAACATCAAAAGTATTTTTACAATCGATTTTTTTTTTAAATTTTTAACTTGTATGACTTCATATTTAATACTTATATGAAAATTTATTACTTCATAGACTTTATACATTTAATACTTATATGAAAATTTATTACTTCATAGACTTTATACATTTAATACTTATATGAAAATTCATTACTTCATAGACTTTATATTTTTTATACTTATATAAAAATTTATTACTTCATAGACTTTATATTTTACTTCATAGACTTTATACATTTAATACTCATATGAAAATTTATTACTTCATAGACTTTATATATTTACTACTTATATGAAAATTTATTACTTCATAGACTTTATACAATTAATACTTATATGAAAATTTATTACTTCATAGACTTTATACAATTAATACTTATATGAAAATTTATTACTTCATAGACTTTATACAATTAATACTTATATGAAAATTTATTACTTCATAGACTTTATACAATTAATACTTATATGAAAATTTATTACTTCATAGACTTTATACATTTAATACTTATATGAAAATTCATTACTTCATAGACTTTATACAATTAATACTTATATGAAAATTTATTACTTCATAGACTTTATACAATTAATACTTATATGAAAATTTATTACTTCATAGACTTTATACAATTAATACTTATATGAAAATTTATTACTTCATAGACTTTATACAATTAATACTTATATGAAAATTTATTACTTCATAGACTTTATACAATTAATACTTATATGAAAATTTATTACTTCATAGACTTTATACAATTAATACTTATATGAAAATTTATTACTTCATAGACTTTATACAATTAATACTTATATGAAAATTTATTACTTCATAGACTTTATACAATTAATACTTATATGAAAATTTATTACTTCATAGACTTTATACAATTAATACTTATATGAAAATTTATTACTTCATAGACTTTATACAATTAATACTTATATGAAAATTTATTACTTCATAGACTTTATACAATTAATACTTATATGAAAATTTATTACTTCATAGACTTTATACAATTAATACTTATATGAAAATTTATTACTTCATAGACTTTATACAATTAATACTTATATGAAAATTTATTACTTCATAGACTTTATACATTTAATACTTATATGAAAATTCATTACTTCATAGACTTTATATTTTTTATACTTATATAAAAATTTATTACTTCATAGACTTTATATTTTACTTCATAGACTTTATACATTTAATACTTATATGAAAATTTATTACTTCATAGACTTTATATATTTACTACTTATATGAAAATTTATTACTTCATAGACTTTATACATTTAGTACTTATATGAAAATTTATTACTTCATAGACTTTATACAATTAATACTTATATGAAAATTTATTACTTCATAGACTTTATACAATTAATACTTATATGAAAATTTATTACTTCATAGACTTTATATATTTACTACTTATATGAAAATTTATTACTTCATAGACTTTATACATTTAGTACTTATATGAAAATTTATTACTTCATAGACTTTATACAATTAATACTTATATGAAAATTTATTACTTCATAGACTTTATACAATTAATACTTATATGAAAATTTATTACTTCATAGACTTTATACAATTAATACTTATATGAAAATTTATTACTTCATAGACTTTATACATTTAATACTTATATGAAAATTTATTACTTCATAGACTTTATATATTTACTACTTATATGAAAATTTATTACTTCATAGACTTTATACAATTAATACTTATATGAAAATTTATTACTTCATAGACTTTATACAATTAATACTTATATGAAAATTTATTACTTCATAGACTTTATACATTTAATACTTATATGAAAATTTATTACTTCATAGACTTTATACAATTAATACTTATATGAAAATTTATTACTTCATAGACTTTATACAATTAATAGTTATATGAAAATTTATTACTTCATAGACTTTATACAATTAATACTTATATGAAAATTTATTACTTCATAGACTTTATACAATTAATACTTATATGAAAATTCATTACTTCATAGACTTTATACATTTAATACTTATATGAAAATTTATTACTTCATAGACTTTATATATTTACTACTTATATGAAAATTTATTACTTCATAGACTTTATACATTTAGTACTTATATGAAAATTTATTACTTCATAGACTTTATACAATTAATACTTATATGAAAATTTATTACTTCATAGACTTTATACAATTAATACTTATATGAAAATTTATTACTTCATAGACTTTATACAATTAATACTTATATGAAAATTTATTACTTCATAGACTTTATACAATTAATACTTATATGAAAATTTATTACTTCATAGACTTTATGCAATTAATACTTATATGAAAATTTATTACTTCATAGACTTTATATATTTACTACTTATATGAAAATTTATTACTTCATAGACTTTATACAATTAATACTTATATGAAAATTTATTACTTCATAGACTTTATACATTTAATACTTATATGAAAATTTATTACTTCATAGACTTTATATATTTACTACTTATATGAAAATTTATTACTGCATAGACTTTATACAATTAATACTTATATGAAAATTTATTACTTCATAGACTTTATACAATTAATA
>NW_027212752.1:372500-375000 GCF_042242935.1 Bactrocera oleae | reverse complement strand
CATCAGGGTTTCCCCTGACTTCAACCTGATCAAGTATAGTTCACCATCTTTCGGGTCACAGCATATATGCTCAAGGTACGCTCCAGTTAGAGGTATAAATAATAATAAATTATCATTATACATAACTATATGGAACGCCCCGGGATTGAATTAATAATGTAATACATTAAAAATTAATCCCATTATTAATACAGTTAAGTTAATTTCGCCATTAGGTTTAATATAACCCAATGACTTGCACATATGTTAGACTCCTTGGTCCGTGTTTCAAGACGGGTCCCGAAGGTATCCTGAATCTTTCGCATTGTTAATCATATAAATGCATACAATTAATATTAAAATCAATGATAATAATATTATTGTAAAATTCAAAAGAATTTTAGCATTATATATAATAAAATCTATCAACACTTTATCAAATCATCAGTAATTATTCTATGTTAATAAGCTAAAAGCAAATTAATTTGAATAAACTTAAAAACCAATGATCTTTTGATAAATATTTTATTATGTTAATAGATTACAATGTCCTTATATGAAAAAAATGCACACTATTACTATAATATTTAAAATTAAATACTACAGTTATAATGATGAATTTTTCATAATGGATATTCAGGTTCATCGGGCTTAACCTCTAAGCAGTTTCACGTACTATTTAACTCTCTATTCAGAGTTCTTTTCAACTTTCCCTCACGGTACTTGTTTACTATCGGTCTCATGGTTATATTTAGTTTTAGATGGAGTTTACCACCCACTTAGTGCTGCACTATCAAGCAACACGACTCTTTGGAAATATCTTTCTAGTAATCATTAACGTTATACGGGCCTGGCACCCTCTATGGGTAAATGGCCTCATTTAAGAAGGACTTAAATCGTTAATTTCTCATACTAGATATTAAGATATTCCATACACTGCATCTCACATTTGCCATATAGACAAAGTGACTTAGTGCTGAACTATTTTCTTTTCGCTCGCCGCTACTAAGAAAATCCTTGTTAGTTTCTTTTCCTCCCCTCATTAATATGCTTAAATTCAGGGGGTAGTCCCATATGAGTTGAGGTTGTATAAAATATATTTTAGATTGATTTGTTTATTTTTATTTAATTTTTTTGCTATTTGCTATTTTAAAGAAATATATTTTTATATCTTGATTACTCAATATTATTCAATCTTTTCATCCCTTTTTAAAATTCATAATATAATAATTAATAAAATTAACAACATTATTCCTCCACATATCATATATTTTTTTTTATTATAAATTTTTCTCAATACAATAGAGTGAATTAATTCTAGAATAAAAATTTATTTTATGCTAGACATTCCTCTTATGTATTATTTAATATAATTTAAATAATGTTGAAAATTTTTTCTTTTATGGGAATACTAAGATTCTCATTTATCATAAATTTTCGTTCAAATATGAGGTATTCAAGAATATATTTTCTATATTTCTTTTTATGCTATTAATATTATGGATTGAAAAATACAATCCAATAATATGCCATATGCTTAAATTCTATTAATTGACTAAAAGAATAAGCAACTAATTTAGCATAGTCTTACAACCCTCAACCATATGTAGTCCAAGCAGCACTTTAAAATTAATTAAAGTACATAACAGCATGGACCGCAATATGCGTTCAAAATGTCGATGTTCATGTGTCCTGCAGTTCACACGATGACGCACAGTTTGCTGCGTTCTTCATCGACCCATGAGCCGAGTGATCCACCGCTTAGAGTGATAATTTTTTTGTATTTTTTTAATTCAAAGTCAAAGAATTTTAATTTATTGAAAGTATTAATAATTAATCAATAATAAATTTTTAATACATAAGTTTAAAACATCTTTCAATAAATTGTAATTTTAAACCCAAACATTTGCAGCTGCGCATGTCTTAGGTCAACAAAAACAGTAATACCTTTTATATATTATTTTCTTCTCTATTTGTGCGTTTTCTTTTTTTAAATTTTTCAACATGTTTTTAATCACAAATAGAAAATACCATAAAAAAAAAGGTATTACACACGTTAATGTGAACAAGTTAACTTATCATTTATAATATTTTATATAAATATCACAATTAAATATTATTTTCTATATAAATAATAAGTACAGCTATATGTTTAAAGGTTTTTTTATTGCGTTCAAATACAATGTATGCGAAGTTCACAATATAATATATATTGTCATAATGCATTACAAGGAGTTAAAAAAAAAAAAAAAACAGAAAAACATTCAAAACATTGTATAATTCAAAACATTTTGAATGAAAAGAACAAAAAGAAAACTTTTTTTTCTTTTTTATTCTTTTTTTTTATTTTGTTTTTATATAATTATTTTTTTTTTCTTTTCGGATAGGATTCAAAACATTGTATAATTTAAAACATTTTGAATGAAAAGAACAAAAAGAAAACTTTTTTTTCTTTTTTATTCTTTTTTTTTATTTTGTTTTTATATAATTATTTTTTTTTTCTTTTCGGATAGGAACACAA
>NW_027212752.1:365000-370000 GCF_042242935.1 Bactrocera oleae | reverse complement strand
ACACATATATTTTATGAGTAAATATTAGAATAGCTCACAAATAAAACTAAAATATTGTTTAATATTTATTTCTACAATATGTTAGTATAGAATAATAGATTTTTTATGTTTTTGTATAAAACAAAATCTATTTCTATTTAAACTAACTGTAGGAAACCAGGAATAAAAAACGCTCATTATATACAATATGTTAGTACAGAATATAGAGTTTTGTATAAAACAAAATTTATTTCTATTTAAACTAACTGTATAAAAACCAGGAATAAAAAACGCTCATTATATACAATATGTTAGTACAGAATATAGAGTTTTGTATAAAACAAAATCTATTTCTATTTAAACTAACTGTATAAAAACCAGGAATAAAAAACGCTCATTATATACAATATGTTAGTACAGAATATAGAGTTTTGTATAAAACAAAATCTATTTCTATTTAAACTAACTGTATAAAAACCAGGAATAAAAAACGCTCATTATATACAATATGTTAGTACAGAATATAGAGTTTTGTATAAAACAAAATCTATTTCTATTTAAACTAACTGTATAAAAACCAGGAATAAAAAACGCTCATTATATACAATATGTTAGTACAGAATATAGAGTTTTGTATAAAACAAAATCTATTTCTATTTAAACTAACTGTATAAAAACCAGGATTAAAAAGGCACACAAAATCAACTTTCATTTTCATATTTACTTAAAAATACATATAAAGTAAAAAATATTTCCATATAAATACTAAGTAAATAAAGTCATACAAGTATGAAAATTTTCATACAAGTACTAAATACATAAATCATATAAGTATAGTAATATTCATACTTATAAGTATTTAAAAACAATTTCTTACTAATAAACTAACATAAGGAATTCAAATATATAAAAGTATAATACATTTCCTAGCAGTAAAAAATTTTCATATAAGTACTAAATGTATAAAGTCTATGAAGTAATAAATTTTCATATAAGTACTATTTCAGTATATGTCAATTTGAGCAGATTTGTGCAAATTTGTTATAAATGTTCTCTCCCATGTTGACGTTACCAACCCGAAAATATATGGAAAAATTCTTTTAACCTATTTAAAATTTAAAAACTCATATATACGTGGGTAATTTATATCATTTTCAAATATCGTCATGGTCATAATACAACTAATAACATCAAAAGTATTTTTACAATCGATTTTTTTTTTAAATTTTTAACTTGTATGACTTCATATTTAATACTTATATGAAAATTTATTACTTCATAGACTTTATACATTTAATACTTATATGAAAATTTATTACTTCATAGACTTTATACATTTAATACTTATATGAAAATTCATTACTTCATAGACTTTATATTTTTTATACTTATATAAAAATTTATTACTTCATAGACTTTATATTTTACTTCATAGACTTTATACATTTAATACTCATATGAAAATTTATTACTTCATAGACTTTATATATTTACTACTTATATGAAAATTTATTACTTCATAGACTTTATACATTTAGTACTTATATGAAAATTTATTACTTCATAGACTTTATACAATTAATACTTATATGAAAATTTATTACTTCATAGACTTTATACAATTAATACTTATATGAAAATTTATTACTTCATAGACTTTATACAATTAATACTTATATGAAAATTTATTACTTCATAGACTTTATACAATTAATACTTATATGAAAATTTATTACTTCATAGACTTTATACAATTAATACTTATATGAAAATTTATTACTTCATAGACTTTATACAATTAATACTTATATGAAAATTTATTATTTCATAGACTTTATACAATTAATACTTATATGAAAATTTATTACTTCATAGACTTTATACAATTAATAGTTATATGAAAATTTATTACTTCATAGACTTTATACAATTAATACTTATATGAAAATTTATTACTTCATAGACTTTATACAATTAATACTTATATGAAAATTTATTACTTCATAGACTTTATATTTTACTTCACAGACTTTATACATTTAGTACTTATATGAAAATTTATTACTTCATAGACTTTATACAATTAATACTTATATGAAAATTTATTACTTCATAGACTTTATACAATTAATACTTATATGAAAATTTATTACTTCATAGACTTTATACAATTAATACTTATATGAAAATTGATTACTTCATAGACTTTATACATTTAATACTTATATGAAAATTTATTACTTCATAGACTTTATATATTTACTACTTATATGAAAATTTATTACTTCATAGACTTTATACAATTAATACTTATATGAAAATTTATTATTTCATAGACTTTATACAATTAATACTTATATGAAAATTTATTACTTCATAGACTTTATACAATTAATAGTTATATGAAAATTTATTACTTCATAGACTTTATACAATTAATACTTATATGAAAATTTATTACTTCATAGACTTTATATTTTACTTCATAGACTTTATACATTTAGTACTTATATGAAAATTTATTACTTCATAGACTTTATACAATTAATACTTATATGAAAATTTATTATTTCATAGACTTTATACAATTAATACTTATATGAAAATTTATTACTTCATAGACTTTATACAATTAATAGTTATATGAAAATTTATTACTTCATAGACTTTATACAATTAATACTTATATGAAAATTTATTACTTCATAGACTTTATACAATTAATACTTATATGAAAATTTATTACTTCATAGACTTTATACAATTAATAGTTATATGAAAATTTATTACTTCATAGACTTTATACAATTAATACTTATATGAAAATTTATTACTTCATAGACTTTATACAATTAATACTTATATGAAAATTTATTACTTCATAGACTTTATACATTTAATACTTATATGAAAATTTATTACTTCATAGACTTTATACAATTAATACTTATATGAAAATTTATTACTTCATAGACTTTATATATTTACTACTTATATGAAAATTTATTACTTCATAGACTTTATACATTTAGTACTTATATGAAAATTTATTACTTCATAGACTTTATACAATTAATACTTATATGAAAATTTATTACTTCATAGACTTTATACAATTAATAGTTATATGAAAATTTATTACTTCATAGACTTTATACAATTAATACTTATATGAAAATTTATTACTTCATAGACTTTATACAATTAATACTTATATGAAAATTTATTACTTCATAGACTTTATATTTTACTTCATAGACTTTATACATTTAGTACTTATATGAAAATTTATTACTTCATAGACTTTATACAATTAATACTTATATGAAAATTTATTACTTCATAGACTTTATACAATTAATACTTATATGAAAATTTATTACTTCATAGACTTTATACAATTAATACTTATATGAAAATTGATTACTTCATAGACTTTATACATTTAATACTTATATGAAAATTTATTACTTCATAGACTTTATATATTTACTACTTATATGAAAATTTATTACTTCATAGACTTTATACAATTAATACTTATATGAAAATTTATTATTTCATAGACTTTATACAATTAATACTTATATGAAAATTTATTACTTCATAGACTTTATATTTTACTTCATAGACTTTATACATTTAGTACTTATATGAAAATTTATTACTTCATAGACTTTATACAATTAATACTTATATGAAAATTTATTACTTCATAGACTTTATACAATTAATAGTTATATGAAAATTTATTACTTCATAGACTTTATACAATTAATACTTATATGAAAATTTATTACTTCATAGACTTTATACAATTAATACTTATATGAAAATTTATTACTTCATAGACTTTATATTTTACTTCATAGACTTTATACATTTAGTACTTATATGAAAATTTATTACTTCATAGACTTTATACAATTAATACTTATATGAAAATTTATTACTTCATAGACTTTATACAATTAATACTTATATGAAAATTTATTACTTCATAGACTTTATACAATTAATACTTATATGAAAATTGATTACTTCATAGACTTTATACATTTAATACTTATATGAAAATTTATTACTTCATAGACTTTATATATTTACTACTTATATGAAAATTTATTACTTCATAGACTTTATACAATTAATACTTATATGAAAATTTATTATTTCATAGACTTTATACAATTAATACTTATATGAAAATTTATTACTTCATAGACTTTATACAATTAATAGTTATATGAAAATTTATTACTTCATAGACTTTATACAATTAATACTTATATGAAAATTTATTACTTCATAGACTTTATACAATTAATACTTATATGAAAATTTATTACTTCATAGACTTTATATATTTACTACTTATATGAAAATTTATTACTTCATAGACTTTATACATTTACTACTTATATGAAAATTTATTACTTCATAGACTTTATACAATTAATACTTATATGAAAATTTATTACTTCATAGACTTTATACAATTAATACTTATATGAAAATTTATTACTTCATAGACTTTATACATTTAATACTTATATGAAAATTTATTACTTCATAGACTTTATATATTTACTACTTATATGAAAATTTATTACTGCATAGACTTTATACAATTAATACTTATATGAAAATTTATTATTTCATAGACTTTATACAATTAATACTTATATGAAAATTTATTACTTCATAGACTTTATACAATTAATACTTATATGAAAATTTATTACTTCATAGACTTTATACATTTAATATTTATATGAAAATTTATTACTTCATAGACTTTATACATTTAATACTTATATGAAAATTTATTACTTCATAGACTTTATACAATTAATACTTATATGAAAATTTATTACTTCATAGACTTTATACATTTAATAC
The DNA here is from genome assembly GCF_042242935.1 of Bactrocera oleae. Classification (NCBI taxonomy): domain Eukaryota; kingdom Metazoa; phylum Arthropoda; class Insecta; order Diptera; family Tephritidae; genus Bactrocera; species Bactrocera oleae. The sequence continues at coordinate 365,119 of NW_027212752.1, read as the reverse complement.
TTATATGAAAATTTATTACTTCATAGACTTTATACATTTAATACTTATATGAAAATTCACTACTTCTTCATTTAATATTGCACGCAAAGTATTTTGGTTAACATTTTTATTTTCATGTT
>NW_027212752.1:352500-355000 GCF_042242935.1 Bactrocera oleae | reverse complement strand
TAAGTACTAAATGTATAAAGTCTATGAAGCAATAAATTTTCATATAAGTACTATTTCAGTATATGTCAATTTGAGCAGATTTGTGCAAATTTGTTATAAATGTTCTCTCCCATGTTGACGTTACCAACCCGAAAATATATGGAAAAATTCTTTTAACCTATTTAAAATTTAAAAACTCATATATACGTGGGTAATTTATATCATTTTCAAATATCGTCATGGTCATAATACAACTAATAACATCAAAAGTATTTTTACAATCGATTTTTTTTTTAAATTTTTAACTTGTATGACTTCATATTTAATACTTATATGAAAATTTATTACTTCATAGACTTTATACATTTAATACTTATATGAAAATTTATTACTTCATAGACTTTATACATTTAATACTTATATGAAAATTCATTACTTCATAGACTTTATATTTTTTATACTTATATAAAAATTTATTACTTCATAGACTTTATATTTTACTTCATAGACTTTATACATTTAATACTCATATGAAAATTTATTACTTCATAGACTTTATATATTTACTACTTATATGAAAATTTATTACTTCATAGACTTTATACAATTAATACTTATATGAAAATTTATTACTTCATAGACTTTATACAATTAATACTTATATGAAAATTTATTACTTCATAGACTTTATACAATTAATACTTATATGAAAATTTATTACTTCATAGACTTTATACAATTAATACTTATATGAAAATTTATTACTTCATAGACTTTATACATTTAATACTTATATGAAAATTCATTACTTCATAGACTTTATACAATTAATACTTATATGAAAATTTATTACTTCATAGACTTTATACAATTAATACTTATATGAAAATTTATTACTTCATAGACTTTATACAATTAATACTTATATGAAAATTTATTACTTCATAGACTTTATACAATTAATACTTATATGAAAATTTATTACTTCATAGACTTTATACAATTAATACTTATATGAAAATTTATTACTTCATAGACTTTATACAATTAATACTTATATGAAAATTTATTACTTCATAGACTTTATACAATTAATACTTATATGAAAATTTATTACTTCATAGACTTTATACAATTAATACTTATATGAAAATTTATTACTTCATAGACTTTATACAATTAATACTTATATGAAAATTTATTACTTCATAGACTTTATACAATTAATACTTATATGAAAATTTATTACTTCATAGACTTTATACAATTAATACTTATATGAAAATTTATTACTTCATAGACTTTATACAATTAATACTTATATGAAAATTTATTACTTCATAGACTTTATACAATTAATACTTATATGAAAATTTATTACTTCATAGACTTTATACATTTAATACTTATATGAAAATTCATTACTTCATAGACTTTATATTTTTTATACTTATATAAAAATTTATTACTTCATAGACTTTATATTTTACTTCATAGACTTTATACATTTAATACTTATATGAAAATTTATTAGTTCATAGACTTTATATATTTACTACTTATATGAAAATTTATTACTTCATAGACTTTATACATTTAGTACTTATATGAAAATTTATTACTTCATAGACTTTATACAATTAATACTTATATGAAAATTTATTACTTCATAGACTTTATACAATTAATACTTATATGAAAATTTATTACTTCATAGACTTTATATATTTACTACTTATATGAAAATTTATTACTTCATAGACTTTATACATTTAGTACTTATATGAAAATTTATTACTTCATAGACTTTATACAATTAATACTTATATGAAAATTTATTACTTCATAGACTTTATACAATTAATACTTATATGAAAATTTATTACTTCATAGACTTTATACAATTAATACTTATATGAAAATTTATTACTTCATAGACTTTATACATTTAATACTTATATGAAAATTTATTACTTCATAGACTTTATATATTTACTACTTATATGAAAATTTATTACTTCATAGACTTTATACAATTAATACTTATATGAAAATTTATTACTTCATAGACTTTATACAATTAATACTTATATGAAAATTTATTACTTCATAGACTTTATACATTTAATACTTATATGAAAATTTATTACTTCATAGACTTTATACAATTAATACTTATATGAAAATTTATTACTTCATAGACTTTATACAATTAATAGTTATATGAAAATTTATTACTTCATAGACTTTATACAATTAATACTTATATGAAAATTTATTACTTCATAGACTTTATATATTTACTACTTATATGAAAATTTATTACTTCATAGACTTTATACATTTAGTACTTATATGAAAATTTATTACTTCATAGACTTTATACAATTAATACTTATATGAAAATTTATTACTTCATAGACTTTATACATTTAATACTTATATGAAAATTTATTACTTCATAGACTTTATATATTTACTACTTATATGAAAATTTATTACTTCATAGACTTTATACAAT
>NW_027212752.1:332500-347500 GCF_042242935.1 Bactrocera oleae | reverse complement strand
CAAGGTCCGAGGAGAAAATATCGACACAACAGTAAATGTCATGCTCTTCTAGTCCATCTACCATATCTCTCTTCGAAAGACTTCCATGGTAGTACGACTATAAAACAGAAAAGAAAACTCTTCCGATACCTCTCGACGGCTTCTTTATGGTCGTTCCTGTTGCCAGGATGAGCACAAGGCCCATTTTTAATAACAAACGGATACTCAACAGGTTACGGAATTGGAACCGTATTCCCTTTCGTTCAAAATTATTCAAGTGTTTAATTACTATGGAATAAAAATTCATTCATTTCATTTCATTAAAACTTGAAAATTTTCGGCTTTCGCCTTGAACTTAGGACCGACTAACTCGTGATCAACCACTGTTCACACGAAACCCTTCTCCACTTCAGTCCTCCAAGGTCTCATTCGATTATTTGCTACTACCACCAAGATCTGTACCAATAGCGGCTCCATGCAGGCTTACGCCAAACACTTCTAAGCACACCATTGTACCCTCCTACTCACTAAAGTTTCAAAATTTATAATCCAACCGAAATTGTATTATAAATCATGTACTTTAGCGGTAATGTATAGGTATACAACTTAAGCGCCATCCATTTTAAGGGCTAGTTGCTTCGGCAGGTGAGTTGTTACACACTCCTTAGCGGATTACGACTTCCATGTCCACCGTCCTGCTGTTTTAAGCAACCAACGCCTTTCATGGTATCTGCATGAGTTGTTAATTTAGGCACCGTAACATTACGTTTGGTTCATCCCACAGCGCCAGTTCTGCTTACCAAAAGTGGCCCACTGGGCACATTATATCATAACCTCAACCTTCATATCAAGAAAGGTGAGGTTCTTACCCATTTAAAGTTTGAGAATAGGTTAAGGTCGTTTCGACCCTAAGGCCTCTAATCATTCGCTTTACCAGATAAGATTATTTTACATAATTTTTAAATGCACCAGCTATCCTGAGGGAAACTTCGGAGGGAACCAGCTACTAGATGGTTCGATTGGTCTTTCGCCCCTATACTCAATTCTGACAATCGATTTGCACGTCAGAACTGTTTCGGTCTTCCATCAGGGTTTCCCCTGACTTCAACCTGATCAAGTATAGTTCACCATCTTTCGGGTCACAGCATATATGCTCAAGGTACGCTCCAGTTAGAGGTATAAATAATAATAAATTATCATTATACATAACTATATGGAACGCCCCGGGATTGAATTAATAATGTAATACATTAAAAATTAATCCCATTATTAATACAGTTAAGTTAATTTCGCCATTAGGTTTAATATAACCCAATGACTTGCACATATGTTAGACTCCTTGGTCCGTGTTTCAAGACGGGTCCCGAAGGTATCCTGAATCTTTCGCATTGTTAATCATATAAATGCATACAATTAATATTAAAATCAATGATAATAATATTATTGTAAAATTCAAAAGAATTTTAGCATTATATATAATAAAATCTATCAACACTTTATCAAATCATCAGTAATTATTCTATGTTAATAAGCTAAAAGCAAATTAATTTGAATAAACTTAAAAACCAATGATCTTTTGATAAATATTTTATTATGTTAATAGATTACAATGTCCTTATATGAAAAAAATGCACACTATTACTATAATATTTAAAATTAAATACTACAGTTATAATGATGAATTTTTCATAATGGATATTCAGGTTCATCGGGCTTAACCTCTAAGCAGTTTCACGTACTATTTAACTCTCTATTCAGAGTTCTTTTCAACTTTCCCTCACGGTACTTGTTTACTATCGGTCTCATGGTTATATTTAGTTTTAGATGGAGTTTACCACCCACTTAGTGCTGCACTATCAAGCAACACGACTCTTTGGAAATATCTTTCTAGTAATCATTAACGTTATACGGGCCTGGCACCCTCTATGGGTAAATGGCCTCATTTAAGAAGGACTTAAATCGTTAATTTCTCATACTAGATATTAAGATATTCCATACACTGCATCTCACATTTGCCATATAGACAAAGTGACTTAGTGCTGAACTATTTTCTTTTCGCTCGCCGCTACTAAGAAAATCCTTGTTAGTTTCTTTTCCTCCCCTCATTAATATGCTTAAATTCAGGGGGTAGTCCCATATGAGTTGAGGTTGTATAAAATATATTTTAGATTGATTTGTTTATTTTTATTTAATTTTTTTGCTATTTGCTATTTTAAAGAAATATATTTTTATATCTTGATTACTCAATATTATTCAATCTTTTCATCCCTTTTTAAAATTCATAATATAATAATTAATAAAATTAACAACATTATTCCTCCACATATCATATATTTTTTTTTATTATAAATTTTTCTCAATACAATAGAGTGAATTAATTCTAGAATAAAAATTTATTTTATGCTAGACATTCCTCTTATGTATTATTTAATATAATTTAAATAATGTTGAAAATTTTTTCTTTTATGGGAATACTAAGATTCTCATTTATCATAAATTTTCGTTCAAATATGAGGTATTCAAGAATATATTTTCTATATTTCTTTTTATGCTATTAATATTATGGATTGAAAAATACAATCCAATAATATGCCATATGCTTAAATTCTATTAATTGACTAAAAGAATAAGCAACTAATTTAGCATAGTCTTACAACCCTCAACCATATGTAGTCCAAGCAGCACTTTAAAATTAATTAAAGTACATAACAGCATGGACCGCAATATGCGTTCAAAATGTCGATGTTCATGTGTCCTGCAGTTCACACGATGACGCACAGTTTGCTGCGTTCTTCATCGACCCATGAGCCGAGTGATCCACCGCTTAGAGTGATAATTTTTTTGTATTTTTTTAATTCAAAGTCAAAGAATTTTAATTTATTGAAAGTATTAATAATTAATCAATAATAAATTTTTAATACATAAGTTTAAAACATCTTTCAATAAATTGTAATTTTAAACCCAAACATTTGCAGCTGCGCATGTCTTAGGTCAACAAAAACAGTAATACCTTTTATATATTATTTTCTTCTCTATTTGTGCGTTTTCTTTTTTTAAATTTTTCAACATGTTTTTAATCACAAATAGAAAATACCATAAAAAAAAGGTATTACACACGTTAATGTGAACAAGTTAACTTATCATTTATAATATTTTATATAAATATCACAATTAAATATTATTTTCTATATAAATAATAAGTACAGCTATATGTTTAAAGGTTTTTTTATTGCGTTCAAATACAATGTATGCGAAGTTCACAATATAATATATATTGTCATAATGCATTACAAGGAGTTAAAAAAAAAAAAAAACAGAAAAACATTCAAAACATTGTATAATTCAAAACATTTTGAATGAAAAGAACAAAAAGAAAACTTTTTTTTCTTTTTTATTCTTTTTTTTTATTTTGTTTTTATATAATTATTTTTTTTTTCTTTTCGGATAGGAACACAATAATGATCCTTCCGCAGGTTCACCTACGGAAACCTTGTTACGACTTTTACTTCCTCTAAATAATCAAGTTCGGTCAACTTTTGCGAAACAACCGTGAAACACAAGGCGTCACAGTGATCACGTCCGGAGACCTCACTAAATAATTCAATCGGTAGTAGCGACGGGCGGTGTGTACAAAGGGCAGGGACGTAATCAATGCGAGTTAATGACTCACACTTACTGGGAATTCCAAGTTCATGTGAACAGTTTCAGTTCACAATCCCAAGCATGAAAGTGGTTCAGCGGTTTACCCGGACCTCTCGGTCTAGGAAATACACGTTGATACTTTCATTGTAGCGCGCGTGCAGCCCAGGACATCTAAGGGCATCACAGACCTGTTATTGCTCAATCTCGTTACTGCTAGACGCAATTTGTCCATTTAAGAAGCTAGTGTCCTTATAATGGGACAAACCAACAGGTACGACTCCACTTATATAAACACATTCAAACACTTGTACATTCAAGATGAACGCATGAATGAAGGCTATATAAGCTTCAACACCATAATCCTGAAAGCATCTATTTAATATATTTGAGTCTCGTTCGTTATCGGAATTAACCAGACAAATCACTCCACGAACTAAGAACGGCCATGCACCACCACCCATAGATTCGAGAAAGAGCTATCAATCTGTCTTACACGCTTATGTTCGGACCTGGTAAGTTTTCCCGTGTTGAGTCAAATTAAGCCGCAGGCTCCACTCCTGGTGGTGCCCTTCCGTCAATTCCTTTAAGTTTCAGCTTTGCAACCATACTTCCCCCGGAGCCCAAAAGCTTTGGTTTCCCGGGAAGCGACTGAGAGAGCCATAGTAGTAGCTACACCCAATTGCTAGCTGGCATCGTTTATGGTTAGAACTAGGGCGGTATCTGATCGCCTTCGAACCTCTAACTTTCGTTCTTGATTAATGAAAACATCTTTGGCAAATGCTTTCGCTTAAGTTAGTCTTACGACGGTCCAAGAATTTCACCTCTCGCGTCGTAATACTAATGCCCCCAAACTGCTTCTATTAATCATTACCTCTTGATCTAAAAACCAATGAAAGTAGAACAGAGGTCTTATTTCATTATTCCATGCACAAAATATTCAGGCATTTGGAGCCTGCTTTAAGCACTCTAATTTGTTCAAAGTAATTGTACCGGCCCACAACAACACTCGATGAAGAGCACTGAAGCAGGTTTAAATAGGAGGAATATATAAAAAATACATTGTATTAATTATATATAAGAACTCCACCGGTAATACGCTTACATACATAAGGTAATGTACATACCACAATTATAGTTGTACTACCCGTATGAAGCACAAATTCAACTACGAACGTTTTAACCGCAACAACTTTAATATACGCTATTGGAGCTGGAATTACCGCGGCTGCTGGCACCAGACTTGCCCTCCAATAGGTCCTTGTTAAAGGATTTAAAGTGTACTCATTCCAATTACAGGGCCTCGGATATGAGTCCTGTATTGTTATTTTTCGTCACTACCTCCCCGAACTGGGAGTGGGTAATTTACGCGCCTGCTGCCTTCCTTAGATGTGGTAGCCGTTTCTCAGGCTCCCTCTCCGGAATCGAACCCTGATTCCCCGTTACCCGTTGCAACCATGGTAGTCCTAGATACTACCATCAAAAGTTGATAGGGCAGACATTTGAAAGATCTGTCGTCGGTACGAGACCATACGATCTGCAAGTTATCTAGAGTTCAACCAATATAACGATCGAATAATCGCTTGGTTTTAGCCTAATAAAAGCACACGTTCCAAAAGGTCCGTGTTTATTTTGCATGTATTAGCTCTAGAATTACCACAGTTATCCAAGTAACTGTTAACGATCTATGGAACCATAACTGATATAATGAGCCTTTTGCGGTTTCACTTTTAATTTGTTTGTACTTAGACATGCATGGCTTAATCTTTGAGACAAGCATATAACTACTGGCAGGATCAACCAGAATAATATATATTTCTTTTTTATATAATATTTTTTATATTATATAAAAGTTTAAAATGATATTTTCTTATTTGAAAATTATACACAAATACACAAAACATAAAAACATTTACAATATACACAACAATTTTTCTATGTTTCTTTCTTTATTATATTTTTTTTCATTATATTTCATTTCTATTGTGTGATTTTGTAATGGATTTTTTTAATTTTTGTTTTGGTATCGTGAAAAGAATTTTCGTTCTCTATACATATTATTATTTAATTATTATGTAAGAACGATATTTCTTCTTATATTGGCAAAATTTTCAAATAATATCATTCTATACATTTTACTTTATTTCAATGCATATAGTAATATATATACCTTTTTTTAAGAGTATATAAATTTTTTTCTTGATTTGAAATTAATAATTTCAAATTCTATTATATTTATTTCAATAATAAATATATGATAAAAAGTATTTTCGGGTGCAACACATTAATATTTTATTTTATTTAAAAACCATCCTTTTACACATATATTTTATGAGTAAATATTAGAATAGCTCACAAATAAAACTAAAATATTGTTTAATATTTATTTCTACAATATGTTAGTATAGAATAATAGATTTTTTATGTTTTTGTATAAAACAAAATCTATTTCTATTTAAACTAACTGTAGGAAACCAGGAATAAAAAACGCTCATTATATACAATATGTTAGTACAGAATATAGAGTTTTGTATAAAACAAAATCTATTTCTATTTAAACTAACTGTATAAAAACCAGGAATAAAAAACGCTATTATATACAATATGTTAGTACAGAATATAGAGTTTTGTATAAAACAAAATCTATTTCTATTTAAACTAACTGTATAAAAACCAGGAATAAAAAACGCTCATTATATACAATATGTTAGTACAGAATATAGAGTTTTGTATAAAACAAAATCTATTTCTATTTAAACTAACTGTATAAAAACCAGGAATAAAAAACGCTCATTATATACAATATGTTAGTACAGAATATAGAATTTTGTATAAAACAAAATCTATTTCTATTTAAACTAACTGTATAAAAACCAGGAATAAAAAACGCTCATTATATACAATATGTTAGTACAGAATATAGAGTTTTGTATAAAACAAAATCTATTTCTATTTAAACTAACTGTATAAAAACCAGGAATAAAAAGGCACACAAAATCAACTTTCATTTTCATATTTACTTAAAAATACATATAAAGTAAAAAATATTTCCATATAAATACTAAGTAAATAAAGTCATACAAGTATGAAAATTTTCATACAAGTACTAAATACATAAATCATATAAGTATAGTAATATTCATACTTATAAGTATTTAAAAACAATTTCTTACTAATAAACTAACATAAGGAATTCAAATATATAAAAGTATAATACATTTCCTAGCAGTAAAAAATTTTCATATAAGTACTAAATGTATAAAGTCTATGAAGCAATAAATTTTGAACGTGAACTGGGTTTAGACCGTCGTGAGACAGGTTAGTTTTACCCTACTAATGACAATTGTTATTGCGACAGCATTCCTGCGTAGTACGAGAGGAACCGCAGGTACGGACCAATGGTACAATACTTGTTCGAGCGAACAGTGGTATGATGCTACGTCCGTTGGATTATGCCTGAACGCCTCTAAGGTCGTATCCGTGCTGGACTGCAATGATAAATATGGGGCAATTGCATTGTATGGCTTCTCTAAACCATTTAAAGTTTATAAATTTTATTTATAAACGACAATGGATATATGTGATGCCAATGTTATTTGTAACATAGCAAATACGGGAGGATTAAATATCACCTGTATGACGCGCTAGTTACTTATTAAAACATTATTTAATACAATGTCAATGCCTAGAATCAATTGTAAACGACTTTGGTAACGGGCAAGGTGTTGTAAGTGGTAGAGCAGCTGCCATACTGCGATCCACTGAAGCTTATCCTTTGCTTGATGATTCGATCATACTGTTTATAAATATATATAAATTTTATTTATTTGTATATTAATTTATACATATAATAAATAAATATTATATGTTTATATATATGTAATATATAAAAGAAAAATCTAATTTAATTATTAAATTAGATAAAGTATTTTATATATATATGTATATATATAAGAATATATAATATTAAATATTTATTTATGTAAATTATATACAAATATTATAAATTAAATTTATATAATTGTTTTGTAAGAGAGTATAAAAGAATCTTCATTTATATTATAATAAAAGAAGAAACGAAAATGAAATATGATTTCTATCTAACAAGTATCATTTAATTTAATATACCAAAAATAAAAGTATAAGAATCAAAAACATACAATGGTATATTATATAAATGAGTGTTTGAGAGAATCATAACATGAAAATAAAAATTTGAACGCATAAAACTTTGTTTTCAATATCTATTGAAAATAAGGTAAGTGTTGGGATTGTTATCAAACGACTATCATTTAATATACCAAAAGTAATAAAGTAATTGAAATTAAAGCATATTATACAATATGGTATATTAATGAGTGTTTGAGAGAATCATAACATGAAAATAAAAATTTGAACGCATAAAACTTTGTTTTCACTATTTATTGAAAATAAGGTAAGTGTTGGGATTGTTATCAAACGACTATCATTTAATATACCAAAAGTAATAAAGTAATTGAAATTAAAGCATATTATACAATATGGTATATTAATGAGTGTTTGAGAGAATCATAACATGAAAATAAAAATTTGAACGCATAAAACTTTGTTTTCACTATTTATTGAAAATAAGGTAAGTGTTGGGATTGTTATCAAACGACTATCATTTAATATACCAAAAGTAATAAAGTAATTGAAATTAAAGCATATTATACAATATGGTATATTAATGAGTGTTTGAGAGAATCATAACATGAAAATAAAAATTTGAACGCATAAAACTTTGTTTTCACTATTTATTGAAAATAAGGTAAGTGTTGGGATTGTTATCAAACGACTATCATTTAATATACCAAAAGTAATAAAGTAATTGAAATTAAAGCATATTATACAATATGGTATATTAATGAGTGTTTGAGAGAATCATAACATGAAAATAAAAATTTGAACGCATAAAACTTTGTTTTCAATATTTATTGAAAATAAGGTAAGTGTTGGGATTGTTATCAAACGACTATCATTTAATATACCAAAAGTAATAAAGTAATTGAAATACAAGCATATTATACAATATGGTATATTAATGAGTGTTTGAGAGAATCATAACATGAAAATAAAAATTTGAACGCATAAAACTTTGTTTTCAATATTTATTGAAAATAAGGTAAGTGTTGGGATTGTTATCAAACGACTATCATTTAATATACCAAAAGTAATAAAGTAATTGAAATTAAAGCATATTATACAATATGGTATAATAGTATATCAAGTGTTTTAATAACATGAAAATAAAAATGTTAACCAAAATACTTTGCGTGCAATATTAAATGAAGAAGTAGTGAATTTTCATATAAGTATTAAATGTATAAAGTCTATGAAGTAATAAATTTTCATATAAGTATTAAATGTATAAAGTCTATGAAGTAATAAATTTTCATATAAGTATTAATTGTATAAAGTCTATGAAGTAATAAATTTTCATATAAGTATTAATTGTATAAAGTCTATGAAGTAATAAATTTTCATATAAGTAGTAAATATATAAAGTCTATGAAGTAAAATATAAAGTCTATGAAGTAATAAATTTTTATATAAGTATAAAAAATATAAAGTCTATGAAGTAATGAATTTTCATATAAGTATTAAATGTATAAAGTCTATGAAGTAATAAATTTTCATATAAGTATTAATTGTATAAAGTCTATGAAGTAATAAATTTTCATATAAGTATTAATTGTATAAAGTCTATGAAGTAATAAATTTTCATATAAGTATTAATTGTATAAAGTCTATGAAGTAATAAATTTTCATATAAGTATTAATTGTATAAAGTCTATGAAGTAATAAATTTTCATATAAGTATTAATTGTATAAAGTCTATGAAGTAATAAATTTTCATATAAGTATTAATTGTATAAAGTCTATGAAGTAATAAATTTTCATATAAGTATTAATTGTATAAAGTCTATGAAGTAATAAATTTTCATATAAGTATTAATTGTATAAAGTCTATGAAGTAATAAATTTTCATATAAGTATTAATTGTATAAAGTCTATGAAGTAATAAATTTTCATATAAGTATTAATTGTATAAAGTCTATGAAGTAATAAATTTTCATATAAGTATTAATTGTATAAAGTCTATGAAGTAATAAATTTTCATATAAGTATTAATTGTATAAAGTCTATGAAGTAATAAATTTTCATATAAGTATTAATTGTATAAAGTCTATGAAGTAATAAATTTTCATATAAGTATTAATTGTATAAAGTCTATGAAGTAATAAATTTTCATATAAGTATTAATTGTATAAAGTCTATGAAGTAATAAATTTTCATATAAGTATTAATTGTATAAAGTCTATGAAGTAATAAATTTTCATATAAGTAGTAAATATATAAAGTCTATGAAGTAATAAATTTTCATATGAGTATTAAATGTATAAAGTCTATGAAGTAAAATATAAAGTCTATGAAGTAATAAATTTTTATATAAGTATAAAAAATATAAAGTCTATGAAGTAATGAATTTTCATATAAGTATTAAATGTATAAAGTCTATGAAGTAATAAATTTTCATATAAGTATTAAATGTATAAAGTCTATGAAGTAATAAATTTTCATATAAGTATTAAATATGAAGTCATACAAGTTAAAAATTTAAAAAAAAAATCGATTGTAAAAATACTTTTGATGTTATTAGTTGTATTATGACCATGACGATATTTGAAAATGATATAAATTACCCACGTATATATGAGTTTTTAAATTTTAAATAGGTTAAAAGAATTTTTCCATATATTTTCGGGTTGGTAACGTCAACATGGGAGAGAACATTTATAACAAATTTGCACAAATCTGCTCAAATTGACATATACTGAAATAGTACTTATATGAAAATTTATTGCTTCATAGACTTTATACATTTAGTACTTATATGAAAATTTTTTACTGCTAGGAAATGTATTATACTTTTATATATTTGAATTCCTTATGTTAGTTTATTAGTAAGAAATTGTTTTTAAATACTTATAAGTATGAATATTACTATACTTATATGATTTATGTATTTAGTACTTGTATGAAAATTTTCATACTTGTATGACTTTATTTACTTAGTATTTATATGGAAATATTTTTTACTTTATATGTATTTTTAAGTAAATATGAAAATGAAAGTTGATTTTGTGTGCCTTTTTATTCCTGGTTTTTATACAGTTAGTTTAAATAGAAATAGATTTTGTTTTATACAAAACTCTATATTCTGTACTAACATATTGTATATAATGAGCGTTTTTTATTCCTGGTTTTTATACAGTTAGTTTAAATAGAAATAGATTTTGTTTTATACAAAATTCTATATTCTGTACTAACATATTGTATATAATGAGCGTTTTTTATTCCTGGTTTTTATACAGTTAGTTTAAATAGAAATAGATTTTGTTTTATACAAAACTCTATATTCTGTACTAACATATTGTATATAATGAGCGTTTTTTATTCCTGGTTTTTATACAGTTAGTTTAAATAGAAATAGATTTTGTTTTATACAAAACTCTATATTCTGTACTAACATATTGTATATAATAGCGTTTTTTATTCCTGGTTTTTATACAGTTAGTTTAAATAGAAATAGATTTTGTTTTATACAAAACTCTATATTCTGTACTAACATATTGTATATAATGAGCGTTTTTTATTCCTGGTTTCCTACAGTTAGTTTAAATAGAAATAGATTTTGTTTTATACAAAAACATAAAAAATCTATTATTCTATACTAACATATTGTAGAAATAAATATTAAACAATATTTTAGTTTTATTTGTGAGCTATTCTAATATTTACTCATAAAATATATGTGTAAAAGGATGGTTTTTAAATAAAATAAAATATTAATGTGTTGCACCCGAAAATACTTTTTATCATATATTTATTATTGAAATAAATATAATAGAATTTGAAATTATTAATTTCAAATCAAGAAAAAAATGTATATACTCTTAAAAAAAGGTATATATATTACTATATGCATTGAAATAAAGTAAAATGTATAGAATGATATTATTTGAAAATTTTGCCAATATAAGAAGAAATATCGTTCTTACATAATAATTAAATAATAATATGTATAGAGAACGAAAATTCTTTTCACGATACCAAAACAAAAATTAAAAAAATCCATTACAAAATCACACAATAGAAATGAAATATAATGAAAAAAAATATAATAAAGAAAGAAACATAGAAAAATTGTTGTGTATATTGTAAATGTTTTTATGTTTTGTGTATTTGTGTATAATTTTCAAATAAGAAAATATCATTTTAAACTTTTATATAATATAAAAAATATTATATAAAAAAGAAATATATATTATTCTGGTTGATCCTGCCAGTAGTTATATGCTTGTCTCAAAGATTAAGCCATGCATGTCTAAGTACAAACAAATTAAAAGTGAAACCGCAAAAGGCTCATTATATCAGTTATGGTTCCATAGATCGTTAACAGTTACTTGGATAACTGTGGTAATTCTAGAGCTAATACATGCAAAATAAACACGGACCTTTTGGAACGTGTGCTTTTATTAGGCTAAAACCAAGCGATTATTCGATCGTTATATTGGTTGAACTCTAGATAACTTGCAGATCGTATGGTCTCGTACCGACGACAGATCTTTCAAATGTCTGCCCTATCAACTTTTGATGGTAGTATCTAGGACTACCATGGTTGCAACGGGTAACGGGGAATCAGGGTTCGATTCCGGAGAGGGAGCCTGAGAAACGGCTACCACATCTAAGGAAGGCAGCAGGCGCGTAAATTACCCACTCCCAGTTCGGGGAGGTAGTGACGAAAAATAACAATACAGGACTCATATCCGAGGCCCTGTAATTGGAATGAGTACACTTTAAATCCTTTAACAAGGACCTATTGGAGGGCAAGTCTGGTGCCAGCAGCCGCGGTAATTCCAGCTCCAATAGCGTATATTAAAGTTGTTGCGGTTAAAACGTTCGTAGTTGAATTTGTGCTTCATACGGGTAGTACAACTATAATTGTGGTATGTACATTACCTTATGTATGTAAGCGTATTACCGGTGGAGTTCTTATATATAATTAATACAATGTATTTTTTATATATTCCTCCTATTTAAACCTGCTTCAGTGCTCTTCATCGAGTGTTGTTGTGGGCCGGTACAATTACTTTGAACAAATTAGAGTGCTTAAAGCAGGCTCCAAATGCCTGAATATTTTGTGCATGGAATAATGAAATAAGACCTCTGTTCTACTTTCATTGGTTTTTAGATCAAGAGGTAATGATTAATAGAAGCAGTTTGGGGGCATTAGTATTACGACGCGAGAGGTGAAATTCTTGGACCGTCGTAAGACTAACTTAAGCGAAAGCATTTGCCAAAGATGTTTTCATTAATCAAGAACGAAAGTTAGAGGTTCGAAGGCGATCAGATACCGCCCTAGTTCTAACCATAAACGATGCCAGCTAGCAATTGGGTGTAGCTACTACTATGGCTCTCTCAGTCGCTTCCCGGGAAACCAAGGCTTTTGGGCTCCGGGGGAAGTATGGTTGCAAAGCTGAAACTTAAAGGAATTGACGGAAGGGCACCACCAGGAGTGGAGCCTGCGGCTTAATTTGACTCAACACGGGAAAACTTACCAGGTCCGAACATAAGCGTGTAAGACAGATTGATAGCTCTTTCTCGAATCTATGGGTGGTGGTGCATGGCCGTTCTTAGTTCGTGGAGTGATTTGTCTGGTTAATTCCGATAACGAACGAGACTCAAATATATTAAATAGATGCTTTCAGGATTATGGTGTTGAAGCTTATATAGCCTTCATTCATGCGTTCATCTTGAATGTACAAGTGTTTGAATGTGTTTATATAAGTGGAGTCGTACCTGTTGGTTTGTCCCATTATAAGGACACTAGCTTCTTAAATGGACAAATTGCGTCTAGCAGTAACGAGATTGAGCAATAACAGGTCTGTGATGCCCTTAGATGTCCTGGGCTGCACGCGCGCTACAATGAAAGTATCAACGTGTATTTCCTAGACCGAGAGGTCCGGGTAAACCGCTGAACCACTTTCATGCTTGGGATTGTGAACTGAAACTGTTCACATGAACTTGGAATTCCCAGTAAGTGTGAGTCATTAACTCGCATTGATTACGTCCCTGCCCTTTGTACACACCGCCCGTCGCTACTACCGATTGAATTATTTAGTGAGGTCTCCGGACGTGATCACTGTGACGCCTTGTGTTTCACGGTTGTTTCGCAAAAGTTGACCGAACTTGATTATTTAGAGGAAGTAAAAGTCGTAACAAGGTTTCCGTAGGTGAACCTGCGGAAGGATCATTATTGTGTTCCTATCCGAAAAGAAAAAAAAAATAATTATATAAAAACAAAATAAAAAAAAAGAATAAAAAAGAAAAAAAAGGTTTCTTTTTGTTCTTTTCATTCAAAATGTTTTGAATTATACAATGTTTTGAATGTTTTTCTGTTTTTTTTTTTTTTTTAACTCCTTGTAATGCATTATGACAATATATATTATATTGTGAACTTCGCATACATTGTATTTGAACGCAATAAAAAAACCTTTAAACATATAGCTGTACTTATTATTTATATAGAAAATAATATTTAATTGTGATATTTATATAAAATATTATAAATGATAAGTTAACTTGTTCACATTAACGTGTGTAATACCTTTTTTTTATGGTATTTTCTATTTGTGATTAAAAACATGTTGAAAAATTTAAAAAAAGAAAACGCACAAATAGAGAAGAAAATAATATATAAAAGGTATTACTGTTTTTGTTGACCTAAGACATGCGCAGCTGCAAATGTTTGGGTTTAAAATTACAATTTATTGAAAGATGTTTTAAACTTATGTATTAAAAATTTATTATTGATTAATTATTAATACTTTCAATAAATTAAAATTCTTTGACTTTGAATTAAAAAAATACAAAAAAATTATCACTCTAAGCGGTGGATCACTCGGCTCATGGGTCGATGAAGAACGCAGCAAACTGTGCGTCATCGTGTGAACTGCAGGACACATGAACATCGACATTTTGAACGCATATTGCGGTCCATGCTGTTATGTACTTTAATTAATTTTAAAGTGCTGCTTGGACTACATATGGTTGAGGGTTGTAAGACTATGCTAAATTAGTTGCTTATTCTTTTAGTCAATTAATAGAATTTAAGCATATGGCATATTATTGGATTGTATTTTTCAATCCATAATATTAATAGCATAAAAAGAAATATAGAAAATATATTCTTGAATACCTCATATTTGAACGAAAATTTATGATAAATGAGAATCTTAGTATTCCCATAAAAGAAAAAATTTTCAACATTATTTAAATTATATTAAATAATACATA